>NW_007256223.1:49176-87703 GCF_000164805.1 Carlito syrichta | reverse complement strand
CGGCGGCGGCGCGAGAGCCGGCTGCCGGCGACAAAGGCCGTGGGCGTGGTGGGGTGTGCTGCCCCCTGCCGGCGAGGCCGCCTGGCAGCCACACGCAGGAGGCTCCTTTGTTTTGCCGTCTAGCCCCCGCCCGGGCTTGCTGGGGGATTTTGGAGCCCGGATTCCAGCTCCGGTAGGGCCACGGCACCACCAGGGCAGTGCGGTAGAGCCCGAGAACCGCTGGGTGCGAATCCCAGCCCTGCTGCTGTCGACCACAAGGCCCGGCTCACCAGTCAGCACAAAGCCTCAGTTTCCCCATGTGAAAAATGGGACGAAGAGCACAGCCTATCATGGGATTGTGTGTGTGTGTGTGTGTGTGTGTAGGAGGGGCAGGGGAGTTGATTGTGTTATTCGTGCACAAGTAACTCTGAGGCTGGTGGAAGCCTCCTTGAGGCTACTCCCCCTTCCCTGACCGCCTACCCCGTCCCCACCACTCCCACACCAGCTCCTGCATCAGCTGACAGGGCTTTTGTCTATCCTGACCCCATTACAACCGCTTTGCAAGCACTGCTAAGAAATCTGCTCACACGCACCCTTTTGTTTGCCTGAGTAGGATTTCAGAGGGGATGTGGGGGTGGGAGGCGGGCTCAGCACACAGGGCCTGCCGTCCCCCATTCCTGTCTGTCCCCCACACCCTTCTTTCTCCCCCCCCCCAACTCTGGTCACAAGGGCCTCGGTCACATCTGCCTCTTTGTCAGGCAGTCATCGGTTTAGAGAACTCTTTGGGGACTTGGCAGCCCCTCCTCCTCTCCCCTCACTTCCAAACATTGTTCCCAAGCCAATTTTATACTGGTTTTGGAAGAAGCCAAAAGAATGCAATGTCCTACCTCTTGGGAAGTGTGTGGAGGTGGCTCCGAGCCCATGTCTCCTGTCTCAGGACAAACCTACTGTTGATTCACCCGTGGTCTCAGTTTCCTTTAATCTGATTTTATACTCCACCTGATATGGGAAGAAGAGAGAGAGAACAAGAAAGGGGGGTTGGGAGGGGAGAAAGGATGGAAAGAAGGAAGAGGGGAGAGAAAGTGGGAAAGAGGAATGAATGGAAGGAAGAAAGGAGGGAAAAGAAGAAAGAAGGGAGGAGGAAGGGAGGGAAGGAAGGAAGGGGGAGAGACAAGAGGTGTAGAAGGGAGGAGGGAAAGTAAGGGAGGTAGGAAGGAAAGAAGGGAGAGAGAGAGAGGCAGGATGGAAGGAAGGAGGGGAAAGAAGGATGGATGGAAATACGGAGGAAAGGAAGGAGGGATGGCAATAAGGGACAGAGAGAAGAAGGAAGGAGGGAGAGAGGGAAGAAAGGAAGAAAAGAAAGAGGGAGGGGAAAAAAGAGGGAAAGAGAGAAGGAAGGAGTTTGCTAGGGCTGCTCTAACAAAAATATCACAGACTGAGAGACTTAAACAACAGAAGCTTATTATCCTGCAGCTCTGGAGACTGGTATTGGTCATCCACCATTCAGGTGTGGGAGGGATGGTTTCACATAGGCCTCTCACCTGGGCTTGTGAACGCCCCCTGCTCCTGTGTCTTCATGAGGCCTTCCCTTTGTTCTGTGTCCTGATCTCTTATTTAAGGACATCAGTAGTGTTGGATTAGGACCCACTCTAACTTAATGGCCTCTTTTAAAGAGGTCATAAAAGACTCCTGACTCCAAGCATAGTCACATTCAGAGGTGCTGGGGTTTAGGGCTCCCACATATGAATTTTTGGGGACACTGTTCAACCCATAACAAAGAGAAAGAACAAAGAAAACCAGCATTGTTTAGTATTGCTTCTCACCATTGTCTATGTGGTATAGTTACTAGACCATAGCTGGTGACTTGTTGAGGACCAAAACCACCCACAAACATAACTGACAATGGTGACCAGTCGGGAAGTTCCCCATGAAAATCTGGGCTCCCTTTCCTCTGGGCCATAGACACCTGGGTCCACATTCTGGATGCATGGAGCCATTTGCAACAGTTGTTAGCTCTGAGGTCCCCCACACTGGCCTCTGGCCCACGCTCCTCACCCTTGTAACCTGCCTCAGATCTTCAGGGAGCTGGGCTTTGGATCCCAGCGGTGGGAAGAAACACATATCACAGTCAGATGGGTTTGACTGGAGAGAGGACCCAGGAATGTGATCCATTGGGGAAGCTGAGATTAAGACAGACCTGAGTTCGAATCCAAGCTCTGCCATTTATAAGCAGGAGTGACCATAGGGGCAGAGAAGAGGGGATGTCAACTTCAAGTGGAAGTGGGGCACTGAGCCTTGAAGATCAGCTCTAAACACATGCACTGACTCTCCTATCAGTGCTCCCTAGGCTGTGGCCCCTGCTCCGTGCAGAGCCTCAGCCATTGTGGGGCCAGTGCTGTCCTCGGCTCACAGCCAAGTTCAGGTGCTGGACGTGGCCACCTGGCTGCAACCCCTGAGCTGGTAGCCTCACTCTGGGTGGACAGTGTTGGATGCTCAGAGCTTTGCTGGGGCACAACCACCACCTAAGTCTGGCTGGGGCCAAGGGGGCCCCCTCTCAATACTTCTGCTGCAGTGGACGTGGGCAGCTTCTGTCTGGTTGGGACTCATAGGTCCTTGTCACACTGAGTTGTTGCCTGTCAAGAAGCAAGTGCCTCTGTGGCTCATCACGCGGAGAGATGCTGCCCCTCTTAGGGAAGACTCAATACCCCCTCTGCAAGAGTGTGTGTGCTTGGTGTTTGTGTATGAAGGGGAGGGAGGAGGAGGATGTGGGAAAGGCACCCTGCCCACCCCCAAATGCCTGACCTTGCCAGGACCTTGTGGTTGGAGGAGGAAACTGAGCCTCCATCAACCCTCCCTCCACAGACTGTGTGCTCCCCTGGCATAGCCTGGGGGTCTCCTTGACACTGCTGCCCAGGACCTGGTTTCCATTTGACCTGCAGTAAACACAAGTGGGATGAAGCCATCAGAGGATTGTTTCTTTGTTTTGAAGGATTCTGTGTTAACTGTGTGGCTGACCTCACTAATAACTCTGTGAGATCATGGCTGCCAGTCTCATCGTCCAGGGGCTCAGGGAGAAGGATTCTGAACTCACCAGGTAGAGGCAGGAGTGTGGGTGGGGAAGTGAGGCTGCAGAAGCTTCTCCTTGTCTCTTGCTACGCTGGAGGAGGAGGGGAGCTTCGTGGTATCACCTAGGCCAGGATTCAATTGTCTGCTTGTCCCCTCTCACTGTGTTGCCTCAGTACAGTCACTTCCTTTCTACTCCCCTCAGTGTTAGCTCAGTCAAATGGAAAATAATCGTCCAGACCTCAGAGGCTGAGCACAAAAGTGTCTGAGACCATAGACACACTGTGCAAACTGGGATCATAGGAGAAGTCAGCATTCCTAGGGGCCCACAAGATGTCGGGCAGCTTTCTGAGCTTGTTATGTTCACCATGTCACTTAATCACCACAAGTCACTGTGAAGTGGCTCCTGGCATTCCCCCTGATTTCAGATAGGAAACTGAGGCTGAGATGCATATTAACTTGCCATGCTGCTTGTAAGTGTCAGCGCTGCTTGGCCTAAATGGTAAGTGCCGAATATCTATCATATTCCTACCCACTCCTGAAATAAATGATATTTGGGTTTAGGAATACTAAAGTTTGATTCCTCTCTCTCCCTGACCTCCATCCCCAGAAGAGGAGTCCTAGGGTCCCATAGCATGAGATGCTGCAGCTCCCTGGAAGGTTGAGAGCTCCATCCAGGCTGTTCCTAGCTGTGCAGGCGCCTTGGTTGGGGCAACACTGGCCTCCAGTGGCGAGGGCGCAGCATAGCACTGGCTCAGGCTGCACAGACCACAGAATCTTCAGGAAAGGATAGTGTTCTGCGGGAGGAGCTACAGATTTTGAATAATTAGGAAAAGTTTCCCATGTGCTCTCAATCAATCCATGTCCATGCGTTTCCCAGTGTGAGGAGTGAGCAGGTGTCTGAGTGTAGGCTTATGGACACAGAGTGGCAGGTTCAGCCAGCGAGACAGTGACACACTGGTAAGAATTTAACTGGTAAGAATTTAACTAGCGTTTTGGGGAGGGAACCCTGATTTGTGCATTGGCCAAAGTCCATGGTGCAAGTAACACCGCCATGGCTGATTTCAAAGAACCAGCATCAGGTCCCTGAACGCAAGTTAGGAGAAAATGCCCACAGTCAGTTCAGGGGGCCAGCCAGGGGGAACCAAGAGGGAAGTATCTAACTCATTGCACTTGGGTCGGTGAAGTTCCCAGATCTGACCAGGCATGGGTTTAGCTTCCTAGTTTTTTTTTTTGTTGGGACAGGCTGGGTGGTTCATGTCTGCATTCCCAGCACTTTGGAATACCAAGGTGGGAGGATGGTTGAGCCCAGGTGTTTGAGATTAGCCTGAGCAGCATAGCGAGACCTCATCTCTAAAAATTAAAAATGAAAAAAATGAGCTTTCTGTTTGTTGAAGAAATCAGTGCTTGAAAAAAACTTTGTGCTCATATATACATTCACATCTATTGGGGATTTTTGTTTGACAAAATGTGAGATGTACCTCACACATTTTCCTGCCACTTGCCATGTTTGCTTAAGGATTGTGGCCACCTCTCTCAGTCAGTGAGGACAGGGACCATGTGCTCCATGACAGGTGCATGACAGAGGAGGGAGTGCCTGGCTTTGTTCAACCAAATCTCACTCTGGAATATTCTGGTGACTTCCTTTTTTGTCTCGATGTTCAGTGCTGAAACATGCACCTTTAGACATACATTTTCAAATCCAGGGGATAGATTTTCAAGAATGGGATTTTTGTACAACAGGTGTTTATAAGCCAATAAGCCTTTCCAGGATTCTTTGCAAGATGATTGTATCAATGAACACTCCCGCACCATTGTACAAGAATGTGTTTTTCATGTCAGAAATGTGCTTGCCATTCTTTTTGAGTATTGTTATTCTAATGAATGAGAACAAAACGGCGTTTAAAAATTCTGTTTCCTTGATGACAAGTAAGACGGATTTGTCTTTGGATATTCTCTGCTAATTTTTTAGATTGTATTGTTTGCCTTTTATTTATCAGTTTTCAGGAGCTCTTTATATACTGAGAAATACTGGCTAGGTGTGGTCAGCACTTTGGAGGCCAAGGCAGGAGTATTACTGGAGCCCAGGAGTTTGAGACTAGCCTGGGTAGTATAGTGAGACCTCGTCGCCACAAAAAAATTTAAAAAACAGCCAAGTGTGGTGGCACCTGTAGTCCCAGCTACTCAGGAGGTTGAGGTGGAAGGATCACATCAGCCCAGGAGGTTGAGGTTGGGTGATAGAAGGAGACCTTAGCACAGAGAGATCGAGAGAGAGAGAGAGAGAGAGAGAGAGAGAGAGAGAGAGAGAGAGAGAGAGATTGATTCCCTGTAATGTTTTCCCTAAGCTCTTGAAGTCTGTCTGCAGTATCTCTTGCTGTACAGAAGTCCAAGTGGAGTCAGCCCTGTTTCTCCCTCCTCTTAAGACTTAAGACTTCCGGGTTTCTTGACTTTTTAAACAAGATTCTCTCCATCCAGAGTTATTTTCCTAAAATATCTTATATCATTTTCATTTTAAAATACATTTTGAGTCTTAATTCCCTTTGAATCTTTTAAAAAAATTGGTGAGCTTAATATAGCCCAGTTTTCATTCTCTTCTGGATATCTGAGTACAATACCATTTATTTCTCACTGAAATGAAGTGCTACTATTTTAAGTATTACATTTCTGTGTGAACTTGGGTATATCTCTAAATACCTGATTCTGTGTCATTGTTCTCTTATTGTTCATTGTCCTGTTGTCCCTTTGCTGTCTGTTATGTTGTATTTTGTTTCTGACATGATGCCATACTCTTTTCACTATGATAGCTTTACAGTAAGTTTAGATAGATTCCCTCTTCAAGAATATATTGCACTTTTTGACATTTGTTCTTCCATAAGAATGTAAAAATGTTTCTCTTTTCAGAAATATTGAGATCATAACTGGAATGGAATTAAATGTATGTGCTAATTTGGCAAGAATGAACATTTTTGTGGTTTTTCATCTTCCTGTTCAGGAATCTAACACTTCTCTGGCTTATTAGTGATAAGATGGCATAGATTTATCTGTGTAGGTGCTGTTCCTCTAACGCTGTGATTAGGCATTTTATAATTTGAAGTGAGTAATTTCATTTTCAGTGTTTTCTTTTTCATTTTGCTTCTAAATGGCTAGTGGGAATGCAGAGAAGAGTCATTGCTTCCATCAGTACCTTTAACAAAAGGCATCACTAGGGAGGTTTGCTCCCAAATCTTAGCTCATGTCACTATAGGAGCACTGGGCTTCAACTAGGTCTGGGTATGAGGTAGATATAGGTCACAGGCTGACTTCCACGGCCCCTCAGGCAGCAGGCGGCCCTCCTCCCAGCTGGGCCCCCTGCATGATCCCTACCAGGCTGCTCAGGAGGCAGCACGATGGGAGGACAGCTCGACAGAGCAGGAGGCAGGCCTCTGATGTCAGCCCGTGTTGCAGCCAAGTCCCTGTGTGCTGGGTGCCTTGACCAAGGTCCTTGCCTCTGGGCCTCTGTTTTCTCATCCATAAGGGAGGAATCATAGACCTCAACCCACGGAGCTCCACACATTTGAGAGCCCAGGCATCCCTTTCTCTCACCTCCTTTAATCAGACTCAGCCACCCACTCACACCATGACATCGCCCTTCTGACAATGCCACCCCATACATTGGAGAACTGGGGACACCTGTAGAGGCCCCACATTGTAGGGTGAGGCCCCATCACCATGCCAGCTGGCAACATCGATGGGGTTGGTGCCCCATGGTGTGTCAGGCGGTGTTGGCATCCCTGTGGGGTGTCAGTGGGACTGGTGGCCTGGGTGCTGGCTTCCACCCACTGCTGCAGGTTCGCCTCAGAAGCCCAGAAGGGCAGAGCCAGCCAGTGTCCATGGTAGGTGCCAGGGATTTCCTGCAGCAGCAGTTCTGTCTTCAGGGGTCCGTATGTCATGAGTCCTGACAGGAGAACATGAGATGACATTCTCTGCATCAGGCTGCTGTTTTTGTCAATTCACAGCCCTGAAATTATGTCTCAGTTGCCACTGTGGAACTCAGAGAAAGCCACAGGGTTTCAGGAGAGTGGGAGGTAGCCCTGCCTGTGGGGGAAGGCTGGAAGGATTTGGGGGTTTGCATCATGTTGGTATCTACGTCTGTGATTTTTTTTCTCAATTCCTCAATTTATTCATTCATCCATTCACCCATGAGCTTGCTGATTCAGTCTTTCATTTGCTAGTCATTTGGGAATGATTCTAAGTACTCTAAGTATATCACCAAGTACTCTAAGTCTTGAGTACTGAGTGACTCTAATCTATCACCAAGAACACTAAGTCCTGAGTACTGAGTGACTCTAAGTACACCACCGAGTGCTCTAACTACTAAGTACTTAGTGACTCTATGAAGTCCTGAGTACTGAGTGACTCCAAGTACACCACCAAGTACTCTACATCCTGAGTACTGAGTGACTCTAAGTATACCACCAAGAACTCTACATTCTGAATACTGGGTGACTCTAAATACACCACCAAGGTCTCTAAATCCTGAGTACTTAGTGACTCTAAGTACACTACCAACTACTCTAAGTACTGAGTACTTACAAACTTTATGAATTCTTGAGTACTGAGTGACCCTCAGTACAGCATCAAGTACTCTAAATCCTGAGTAATGACTCTAAACCACCTACCACCAAGGACTGTAAGTCCTGAGTACTGAATGACTCTAAGCACACCACCAAATACCCTAAGTTTTGAGTACTCAGTTATTCTAAGTACAGCACCAAGTACTCTAAGTCCTGAGTACTTAGTGACTCTAAGAAGTCCTGAGTGACTCTAAGTACATCCCCAAGTATTCTATGTCCTGAGATCTGAGTGACTTTAATTCAATACCAAGTACTCTAAGTCCCGAGTACTTAGTGGCTCTATGAAATACTGAGTACTGAGTGACTCAACAGCAAGTACTATAATTTCTGAGTACTTAGTGATTCTTAGTCAAGCATCAATAACTCCAAATCCTAAGTACTTAGTGACTCTAAGTCCACTACCAAGTTCTCAAAGTTCTGAGTACTGAGTGACTTTAAGTCCACCACCAAGTACTCTAAGTCCTTAATACTTAGTGACTTTGAGTACACCACCAAATACTCTAAGTCTTGAGTACTGAGGACTCCAAATACACCACTAAGGACTCTAATTCCTGAGTACATAGTGACTGTAAGTCTACTGCCAAGGTCTCTAAGTCCTGATTACTTAGTGACTCTAAGCACATCATCAGGTACTGTAAATTCTGAGTACTGAGTGACTCTAACTACACCACTAAGGACTCTAAATCTTGAGTACTGAGGGACTCTAAGTCCACCACCAAGGACTCTAAGTCCTCCAGCTCACTTTGTTCTTTGTAAAAAGCATGAGTCCAGGGAGTCATTCCATATATGGTAGTGTAATGACTAGCAGGGAGTCTCAGTGTCACAGTCACAGAGAACCCATCTACCCTGTTTTGACTCCTCTTTGCAGTCCAAAGGGGCTTTGTAGCCTCACCTTCCTTTTCTGATATTCTTAGTTCTTCTGAAGGTAATTCCAGGTGTAGGTGTTTGTCTCTATGGATGTTTCCACAGGATTACAAATACTGAAGAGACCTACTCCACCATCTTATTCTGATTTTTTTCTAGATTAATGGAATTATCTTATTTTTGAGAGTTCTTTTTATACGATATATAATGCATCTTGAAATATGTGCCTTGCAATGATTTTCTCCCAGTGCATGGGTTGTCTTCTCATGTTCTTCACAGTGTCTTATGGAGAGAAGTTTTAAAATTGGATGAAGTCCTTTGATTCTTTTATTGTTTGTGTTTTGGTGGTTGTGTCTAAGAAAATTTTTCTAAACAGGTCACATCTCAAGGAGTTTCTCCTTGAGATTTTATGAGTTTGATGTTTTGTCTTTAGTTTTATGGGGTTTTTTTGAGGTACTTTCTGGGATGGGGTGTTGATTGGCTAGAAGTTAATTATCCAGGTGACCCAACTATTTATGGTAACATCTAAATGTTCTGAAACACTTTGGGATAAACCTGACACAGTTACATTCGAATTGTAGCTGGTACCATGCACAGGGCCTCACATATTGATGGTACTCTCTCTCACCCTTGCTCTTTCTATTGGGACCTCCTAATTGGCTCAACCCAAGTAGAGAACAAAGGGCAAGGGAGAGTGTGAATAAAGTCTATAAAAGCTGGTTTCCCCAGTCAGAGTGAATGGAGAAGTTTGGACAATGAGTGCTGAGCAGAGCATAGAGACAATCTGGAAAAATGCTGAAACTCTAAATTGTAACCACCCATGGACGGTCAGCAAATCCCTGTAGATAACTTGATAAATGTGGGTCACAAGTGAGTACAGTACCCATTCTATGGGAAGATAATGATTGGGGCCACCACCATGATCTCTAGAGCACACTGGTTGAACCAGTGTGTTGTATAAGTAGATAATTTGGCTGTCCAGCTCACGGTGCTCAGGTAAAGACAAAATTATCATCAATGGTTTTTCTTGGGCTCTGTCACATATCCTATTCCACTTGTCACACTGAGGATCTCCATAAACATTACTTCACACTTCAGCTTCTACCCTCTATGTGCCACATTAATGGACTTTATTTTTAAATAGTCTAACAGGCCCAAACTACTCACTATGTTTTTCTTCTCAAAAGCTTATTGCTCTTTAAGCAAGCAGTCACCATTCCAAAGTGACTCTATATTACTTCAGTTCTGGCCTTAAGGTCATCAATCTGACGCTGAATTCAGTCATCGTGCTTGGTTCTTTTTGTGTGTGTGTCATCTTGCCCTGTGCCTTTCATAATTGCCAAATAAACAGGGGTTTAAGCTTTTCCCCCCATGTCTTCAATTGTGACCATTTACTCAGTATCAGATCATGTACCAAGGCACACAGGCAAGCTGTTTTTTTCTCTGCTTCTCTCTCTCTTTGTGGTAATTTTATTATTGTCATTTCTACACAGACAATTCTAATATGTCCATGGTTTTACAGCTTTTTCTCATTAGTATGACATTATTTTTCTACCACTCATTCAACCAGGAATATGAATGAATTTTCAACTAACAATCACTTGATGGTTTCCTCCCAATCCTATGAAATGACAGCTTGAGTCAATGACACTTTTCCCCCAAGTCGTGATTATTGACTTTGTCTATTTAAGTCAAATTTAATATTGTCCAGGCAACTTGGAGCCCTCTGGGCATTTTTTTTCCAACTCACAAAGGAAGCCAAATGCTTGATATTGATTTCTTCATCAGAATCAATTAAACGTCCCTCCATTACAAACAAAACCAGGACCAAAAGACAGAAGTAGGAAGATAGACTCTGTTGAGGCAATTATTCTGGGGTCTTTGATCCTGCTCCATTCCCCTCTCCCTATCCCTGCTACCCCATTTCTAAGGAGAACAGTGACTGTTTCAATGCCTATTCCGTCTTGGACCAAGTGCATTCTATTTCCAACTTTTTAATTGTCCTTCTGTGGCCAGAGCAACCAGCATCTTTTGTTTGGGGTTGCAATGGACATGGAATTCTTTCCTGTACTGAATTGCTTTTGACTGCCAGATAAAGACGTAGGGATGGAGGTCTCTGAGTAAGGGAGTCTCATCTCCCACCCCAACCTTTACCCTCTCTGTAGGTTCTCATCTTCCCTAAAAGAGTGAAAAGAATGCAAAGATTTAGAGACATGACAAGAGTGGGGGTATCTGGAGGGCAGGGCTAAGTTCAGGTCCTAGGTGGCCTGTAGTCAAGAAAGTTTTCTTGTGCCCAGTTGGCAGAGACTGCTAATGAACATTGCTTTCCCCTCCTAGGGACCTCACAGAGTCAGCCTATGCTCAGGAGGTTGGGAACCAAAGTGGATGTAGGACCAAGTAGTAGTGACCTTGTTGCCAGCCAAGAATTGAGTGAAAGCTTGAGTTCACAGGCTGGGTTTTGTGAAATTAGAAACAAAAGGAAGAAGGAGGAGGAGAAGGAGGAGAAAGAAAGAAAGAAAGAGAGAGAGAGAGAGAAAAAGAAAGAAAGAAAGAAAGAAAGAAAGAAAGAAAGAAAGAAAGAAAGAAAGAAAGAAAGAAAGAAAGAAAGAAAGAAAGAGGAGCCATAGCCACAATCCTAATGGTCATCAAGAAAGAAAACTACTAACAGGATCTCAAGAAATATATCTTTCCCATTTAGATAAACTCTGATGCAGGCTCAACTACTGACCCCCTGTACATCCTACTTCCCTGTGACCCCCTCCTTTTTTTCTGCTGCAGTGACCAGGGAACAACCAGTTTTGCCTATAGGTCAACAGATTCTGGGCTTGCAACAAGAAGGAACTCCCAGTGATCTGGCTCTTGGCACCACATTTTTCATGCCCAAATGTGTGTTTGGGCCCCAACTCAAAAGCACAAGGCACTAGACTGAGAACCTTGGGATTTCTACTGCCACTATGCATGAGCCAGTACAACCTCAAATGTTTGCAGTCTACTGGTATCTGTGCCTCAGGGCCCAAAGCTGAAGGTCAACATTTCTGCCCAAATCTGTCTATTTATTTATAGTGTGCTAAGAGAAGTCATTTTCTTTGTGTTTTTATTTTTCTTTCTTTGCTGGGTTAAGGGCATTATGACACGTTTCTTTGTGCCTTGGTATAACCCTCTCATTTTCTTTATGACTTTGACAGTGTGGTTGGCCCTATATTTTTGTTTTCCAGTGACTTCTAATTTACTTGCATGACATAGATCCACTGTCCAATGGTGAGGCCCATGTCTCTGTTATCTCCCACACCTTTGATTTTTTGTTCCTCAGCAGGCTGAGTATATCATCCCCCTCACCACACTTACCCAACCTGGAGTGTTTCTGCTGAGAAGCCTCCTAGGAGGCTTGTTGCACTTCCCTCATGTGTTATTTGCTGCTTTTCTCTTGTTACTTTCAGGAGCCTTTCTTTTTCTTTGAACTTGGAGTATTTGATTGTAACATGTCTTGTGGTGGTCTTATTTAGGTAGAAACTTACAGATGACCTTTTAGCTCCCTGTACCTGAATATTTGTACCTTTCTCCGGGTTTCGTAAGTTTTCTGTCTCTAGTTAAGCTTGCTAATTCAATTTCTATTCTCTAGTCCAGGGGTCCTCAAACTACGGCCCATGGGCCACATGCGGCCCGCCGAGGACATTTATCCCTCCCACTGGGTGTTTTTGCCATCGCTGCCTGTCCTGCCTAGCAGCCGACTTGTCTGGGCCCGCAGTGCGCATGTGTGGAATGTGCATCGCATTCTCCGACTCCCCTCCTTCTCTCTGTCTCTCGACTCCTCCTCTCAGTAATCTCAGGAACCATGCACTCAAAGTGGCAACCATCTTTGGCAGCACTTATGTCTGTGAACAGACTTTTTCCAGAATGAAACATCTGAAATCTCCAACCAGATCTAGACTAACTGATGCACACTTGCATCACTTGTTAGGACTAGCAGTGACAAATATGGAACCAGACATTGACCATCTCATTAGCCAAAAGCAGACCCATAGTTTCCATTGAAATACTGGTAAGTTTGTTGATTTAACTTTACTTGTTCTTCATTTTAAATATTGTATTTGTTCCCATTTTGTTTTTTCACTTCAAAATAAGATATGTGCAGTGTGCATAGGAATTTGTTCATAGTTTTTTCTATTAAACTATAGTCCACCCCTCCAACGGTCTGAGGGACAGTGAACTGGCCCTCTGTTTTAAGTTTGAGGACCCCTGCTCTAGTCCTTTGTGGATTCCAGAAATACAAAGTAGTGGTCTGTTAATAGGGCCCCCTAGAGCCCTTAAGTTTTCTTTATTTTTCCTTGTGCTTTTTTTACTGCTCACCTGTTTGTTTTCGGATAATCTTTTTTCAACTCACTGTTTTTTCTTTTTTTTGTTGTTGTTGAAGAGTTGAGCTGCTAATACCCTCTTGCATTTTTATTTTGTTTTATTATAGAGAAGTGGAGTACAAGTCACAGTAAGCTACACAAGTAGGTTTTGTGCAGGTAAAGTTTGGGCCTCCTACTGGTCCTCATTTTCCCTGGTTTGGGGCCAGGTACCCTTCGTGTTGCTGCATGTCTCTCCTCACTTTCTCCACTGGCAGTATCGAGGGACTGCCAATCCCTCCCTTTTGGTAGTGTGACTAAAGTTCTGGTCCCACATATGAGTATGAACATGTGGCATTCAGTTCTTTGATTCTGTGATAGATCACTAAGTATGATGGTCTCCAACCCCATCCAATTTGCTGTGAAGTCCATGACTTTGTTCTTCTTTATGGCTGTGTAATACTCCATCGTGTGTACATATCACATTTTCCTTTTTCAGTTCACTTTTGATAGGTAGTAGGGTTGGTTTCATGTTTTTGCTATTGTTATTGAATAATATAGCTATAAACATGCTTGTGCAGGATTTATGTTCCTCTGGGTATATTCCCAAAAGTGGGATTGCTGGATCGTATGGAAGGTCAATTTTTAGTTCTTTTATGAATTGCCACACTGCTTTCCATGGAGGTGGAACTAGCTTGAACTCCCGCCAACAGTGTAGCAGCGTTCCCTTTTCTCTTCACCCACACCAGTATCTGTTTTTAAAAAATTATTATTTATTAATGATGGCATCCTTACTGGAGTTAGGTAGTATCTCATTGTGACTTTAATTTACATTTCTCTGATTAGTGAGGTTGAGTAGTTTTTTTATATATCTGTTGGGTACTTGTATATCTTCTTTAGAAAAGCGTCTATTCATGTCCTTTACCCACTTTTTAGTAGTGTTACTTGTATTTTTTCCTATCAGCTCATTTGAGTTCCTTGTAGATCCTGGATGCTAAGCCTTTGTCAGACACGTAGTCAGCAAAAAATTTTTTCCCTATTCTGTGGGTTGTCTCCTCATTCTCTTTTTTCCCCTTCAAATCAATTGAAATTTATTTTAATTAAAAGACCCAGGGACAAGAACTTCCTTTGTTACAGGACATTACATATGGCTCTTGTATAGAGTAAAACAGACATCAGAGTCAAATGTTTATACCAGAACCAAACTGCTCTTTGTGGGAGGGGATCCTCACTCTCTTGATGGTTTCTTTTGTTGTGCAAAATCTTTTCAGTATGATGAAGTCCCACTTATCTATCTTAGCTTTTATAGTATTCACCTTTGGAGATTTGGTCAAGAATTGTTTGCCTACTCAATGTGCATAAACATGTTTCCTACATTGTTTTCCTAGGATTCTTATAGTTTGAGGTTTTACCTTTAGGTCTTTGATCCATTTAGAGTTGATTTTTAAAAAATATGGTGATAGGTAGGGGTCCTGTTTCATTCTTCTGCATGTGGTCGACAATTTTCCCAGCATCATTTGCTAAATAGGGTCTCCTTTCCTCAGTGATTGTTATTGGTGGCATTGTTGAAGATGAGTTCTTTGAGAGACTGTTTGCTTCCAGAATTTCTGTCCTGTTCCATTGATCTATGTGCCTATTCTTGTACATGTACCAGGCTGTTTTGGTTACTGTAGCCTTGTAGTAAAGTTTAAAATCTGGAAGTGTGATACCTCCCACTTTGTTCCTTTTGCTGAGGATTGTTTTGGCTGTTTGTGCTCTTTTTTGTTTCCACGTGAATTTCTGTATTGCTTCCACGTCTGAGAAAAATAATGCTGGTAATTTGATGGATATTGCATTGAATCTGTAGATTACCTTGGGTAGGATGGACATCTTGACAATATTGATTCTTCTACTCCATTAGCATGGAATGCTTTTCCATTTGTTTGTGTCATCCTTGATTTATTTGAGCAGTGTTTTGTAGTTCTCACTGCAAAGGTCTTTCACTCCTCTGGCTAGGTGGATGCCAAGATACATCATTTTGGTGTGTGGCTATTTTGGATGGAATTGTGCTTTTTATTTGTCTGCTTGTTGCTAGTGTATAGAAATACAACTGTCTTTTGCACATTGATTTTTTATCTCAAGGCTTTACCAAAGTCAATTATCAGTGTGAGGAAGTTTTTGACAAACTCCCTAGGGATTTTATGATGTAGAATAACATCATCCACAAAGAGGGATAGCTTGACTTCCTCTTTTCCTATTTGGATAACCCTGATTTTATTCTCTTGCCTGATAGCTCTGGCTAGGACTTTCAACACTATGTTGAACAGGAGGGTAAGAGTGGGTATCTAGTTCATGTTCTCAGGGGGAATGCTTCCAATTTCTGCCCAGTGTTTTGTAGTTTTCGTTGTAAAGGTCTTTGACTTCTCTGGTTAGGAAGATGCCAAGGCATTTCATATTTTTTGTGGCTATTGTGAGTATGATTGTGCTTTTTATTTGGGTTTCTGTTTGTTTATTGTTGGTGTATAGAAATGTGACTGTCTTTTGCATATTTATTTTTTACCCTGGTATTTTGCCAAAGTTCATTATCAGTGCAAGGAGGGTTTTGACAGATTCTCTTGGGTTTTTGAGGTCTAGAGCTATGTCATCTGCAAAGAGGGATAACTTAACTTCCTCTTATCCTATTTGGATACCCCTGATTTCCTTCTCTTGTCTGATTACTGTAGCTAGGACTTCTAAAACAATGTTGAACTGGAGGAGTGAGAGTGGACATCCTTGTCTTGTTCCAGTTTTCAGGGGGAAATGATTCCAATTTTTGTCTGCTTAGTAGTATATTGGCTATGGATTTCTCATAGATGGCTCTTACTATTTTGAGTTATGTTCCATCTCTACCTAGATGTTCGGGGGTTTTTATCAAGAAGGGCTGCTGATTTTATTAAAAGCTTTTTCTGCATCTAATGATATAATTATATGGTTTTTGTCTTTATATCTATTAATATATTTAATTACGCTTATGGTCTTGTGGATGTTGAACCAGCCCTGCATCCCAGGGATGATGCCCACTTGGTCATGGTGGATGATTTTTGAGATGTGTTATTGGATCCGGTTTGCCAGAATCTTTTTGGGAATTTTAGCATCTATGTTCATCAAGAATATTGGCCTATAGTCCTATAGTTCTCTTTATTTGTTGGCTCTTTACCTAGTTTAGGTATCAATGTGATGTTAGCTTCAGAAAATGATTTAGGGAGAATTCCATTTTCCTCAATTTTCTGGAAAGTTTCAATGGGACTGATATCAGCTCCTCCTTGTATGTTTTGTAGAATTCTGCTGAGAATCCATCTGGTTCAGTGCTTTTTTTTTTTTTTGTAGGTAGTTTTCTTATGACATAGTTGATTTCCTGAGTTATTAGTCATCTATTTAGGGTCTCAGTTTTTTCTTGTTTCAACCTGGGGAGGTTGTGGGATGTAAAAAACATACTCCATTTCATTTAGATTTTAGATTTTGTTTCCATACAGGTGTACATGGTAATCACTGATAATATTTTGTATTTCTTCTGGGTCAGTTGTGACTTGATCTTTTGCATTTCTGATTGCGTTTATTTGGGTTTTTTCTCTCTTTTTCTTGGTGAGTTTAGCTAGGGGGTCCATCAATCTTGTTTATCCTTTCAAAAAACCAGTTTTTTATTTCATTGATTTTTTTGTATTATATTTTTGTCTTATATGTTCCAAATTTGGGCTTTTATTTTGATGATCTGGGTCCTTCTGTTGAAATTAGGGTCTTGGTGGTCTTACTTTTTCAGCTTCCTTAGTTGAGTTGTTAAGCTGTTAACTTGTGATCTTTCCATTTTCTTCATGTGTGTTCATAGCGATGTGAATTCCCCTCTTAGGACTGTTTTCATGGCATGCTAGAGATTTTGGTAAGATGTTTCTTTGTTTTCATTCCTTTCCAGGTATCTTTTAGTCTCTGTTTTGATTTCTATGTTGACCCAGGAGTTGTTAACACCATGCTATTTAGTCCATGTCATTGTGGGAACTTTGTTGGTGTTGCTATTTATTTTTATTCCACTGTAGTCTGAGAAGATGCATGGTAGAATTTCAGTCTTATGGAATTTGTTTATGCTTGATTTATGACTGAGGATGTGCTAATCTTAGAGTATGTTCCATGTGGTGATGAGTGCAATGTATATTCTATGGTTGTTGGGTGGAGTTCTGTAGGTATCAATTAAGTTCATTTGGTCAAGTGTCATGTTGAGATTCCAGATCTCCTTGTTGATTTTTGTCTTGTTGACCTGTCTAAGATTGTGAGTGGGGTATTTATGTCCCCACCTATGATAGTGTTAGAGTCAATATCTTTTTTTAAGTTTACTTAGAAGCTGCTTTATGAAAGTTGGTGCTCCTGTATTGGGTGCATATATGTTTAGGATGGATATTTCTTGTTGATGGATAGAACCTTTTATCATTAATAGTAAGCTTCTTATCTTTTTAAATTTGTGATAGCTTAAAGGGTATTTTGTCTAATATTAAGATTGCAACCACTGCTTTCTTTTGTGTTTCATTCACCTGGAATTTTGTTTTCCATCCTCTTACTTTGAGTCTGTGAGTGTCTAGTCTGGTGAGATGAGTCTCTTGGAGACAATATATTGTAGCCTCATGATGTTTTATCCAATTTGCCATTCTATGTATTTTCTGTGGTACATTTAGTCCATTCACATTCAGGCTAATTATTGAAATGTGAGAGTTTATCCCTGTCATGAGGTTCTTATAGAGTTTGTTGTTTTTGCTGCTGCTTGTTTATTTGTTTGTTGTCTTTCTTTTGATTTTTGAGTTGAGTTTTGTGTATTTTTAATCTTTTTCTTGTATTCTAGTAAAGGGCATTGCCATTATTTTTTCCCTTTCTTTTGTGTTTAATACTTTCTTAAGTTTTTCTTATAGAGGTGGTCTGGAGGCACCACTTCTGGAGGCAGTGTAAACTCTTAGGGATTGAATGTCTGGGAAGGATTTTAATTCTCCACCACTGATGAAACCTAGCTTAATTGGGTAGGTAATTATTGATTGAAATTGTTTATCTTTGAGAACTTTGAAGATTGGATTCCAAGCTCTCCTAGTCTGAAGTGTTTCTATAGATAAATCTGCTGCTATTCTAATTGGTCTTCCCTGGTAGGTAGCCTGACCTTTCTTTATTGCTGCCTTTAGGATTTTTTTTATACCTACTTTGTGTAGGTGAATTGCTATGTGTCTTAGAGTTGGTCTTCTCATTTGTTGTCTTGAGGAGTTCTCTGAATCTCTTGTCTTTGAATGGTCATGTCACGGATGAGATGAGTGCAGTTTTCTTAGATAATTTCATGGAATGTTTGTCCCAGGGTGATCTCTGTCTCTGTATCTGCCTCAGGGATCCAAATTAATCTTAGGTTAGGCCTCTTGAAATAATTGCTCATCTCTTGGAGGCTTTGTTTTGTCTTTTGAAGCTTCTTTTCTGTTTTTAACAGTTTGGGTTAGGTCCATATTTTGGTCCTCAAGCTGAGATTCTTTCTTCTGCTTGGTTAATTCTGCTTTCCATGCTAATCAGTTTGTTATTTATTTTATTCACTGTATTCTTTGTTGCTGTTATCTCAGTTATCAACTGCTTCATTCTTTCCTCTTGTCTCTCTTCATTTGTATTTCGTCTCTCTGTTAATATCTTGGATATCTGGGTTTGTGGTTTGAGACCAGTCATTCTGGAGGCTTTTCATTTTTTTGAGTTCTGAAGCCTGTATTCTCAAAGGCTGACCTCCCAGGAGTCTATGTAAGACTTATAGTCTTCCTTTGGTTTTTTCATTTGTGTAAGTTTTCCTCCCCCACCCCCTTTTAACCTCTTCTTTAATTCTGTTGTTCAGTGATAGGGGGCAATAACTCAATCTCCTATTCTTCCATAAGTAGTTCTCTGGTTTTATTCAGTTCTGAAGTTTGACTGGGGGTGGGGTTCTATGCTTTTTCATTTTTGAGATTGAATTAATGGGGTAATTGTGATTCAGAAGCTATCTGCAGATCCCAGTAGCAGTTGACAGATGTGTGAGCCCCCTGGGACTCGCTTCCCACTGCCTTACAATCTGTCCATGCAGCGGGGGTGTCTGTTTGCCACTGAAAGCAAAATGAGATAAGAAAAGGGAAAAGAATGGAAAAAAGGTAAGAGGAAAACAAAAAGGAGATGGGGAGAAAGATGAAGAAGAGGGAAAACAAACTGGCATACCAACTAACAAATAAACAGAGAGACAAACAAAGACAGAAAAAATAAAAAACACAAAAACATACAGACTATCATACAAACAAAATCCCCCCAGTTTTGAGGGAGAGATGTACTCTTCCTCAAAAATACCCATACATAAACAAAAAAGTCTAAAAAAAATTTAAAATAACAGAAACAAAGCAAGTACAAAAAGATAAACAAATATAGAGAGAAAGTGAGGGAAAAAAGCTAAAACTAAAACAAAAAAAAAGAAGAAGAAAAAACTCTCTTTGTGGCCATTTCTGTAACTCCAGGTTCCTTTCAGACCTCTGCCTTAGGGAGCAGCTTTGGTCTCCAGCCCCTACCTTCCTCTCTCAGTGCAGGCTGTTAGGGTTGCTCTCAGTGTGGGTCAGATGCCCCACAGACTACTGTGGGAGAAAGATGGATCAGATCTGGACTCACCCTACTCACTGCTGCTGCTGTCAAGTCTCCCACTCAGATCTTATGTGTCTGTGCCTGCTCCAGCATTGGGAAACGGCATCTGTCTCTTGAATCTGAGAAGATAGCCTCTGGGTCCCAAGATGGAGGTTGGATGGAGCTGGGTGGGGCAATGCAGGTCTTTGCTCAGTCTGGGACTGGGAAGATGGTGCCCATTGGCATCTCGTCACCAGTGTTGGAGCTTTATTTCAGATTTCCATGATCTACCTTCTACCACAGTTCCTCTTGCTTTTGCCTGGTCTACTGCTGTAGGTGATGGTGTGGGCTGGATGCCAGGTGGTGAGGGCTGGCTGTTCTCTGCAGCCTCCTCTCAAGAGAGGCCCAAGATCGACAGATGATCCAGTGTGCCTGGGTCTCCAGTCTCAGGATGGTGGTGGGTTGCAGTGGCCTCCAGAGGAGAGCCCTGAGTACATGAAATTGAGTCTTCCCTCAGAGGAGCTTTCACTCACCTACCGGTACACTCTCACTTTTGCAAAGACTCTTACAGTCAGACCTGTTCCAGAAAACAAAAAACAAAAACCCCCTCAACTTCTATGTGTGTAGCTTGCAGAGGGGAATGGGGCACCCAGATTCCATGGGTGCAGGGAGTTTTACCCCTCCATACATGTTCAGGGTGCCTCCTATGATTGGGGGCTGGGTCCCCACTCTTTACCCTGTCCTGTAAGAAAAGCACAGGTCTGCTACTCCACCAAGTGCCTGCTCCTCCTGAGCTCTGGCACCCACCACTGCTTTCCCATTGGGTTTCCTCTCACATGAAACTGACATTTGGTGCACTGTTGGGAGGGGGGTGACCAATCAGCACTCACTCCTCTCTTTCCCCAAACAAGATTTTCCTCTCCTGTGTGGTGCCTGTTGCCAGGCTGCTGGTGCAGAGCAGGGGATGAGGTGCCTGGAATTCTGTGCCTGTTGTGTCTTTCCAGAGCCTGTGTACTCAGAGAGACCTTCACTGGTTCGTGATGATCAACCGATTTAAAAGTGCTCTGAATAACTCCATCTAAACAAAGTGGAATCACGAGCCTCTGTCTTGCTAAGTGAGACCAGTGCAGATCTGCTGCTCCACAGTGGTCATGCTGGTTCCTACCTTTTTCTTGTATTTCTCATTTCACTGATAGTATTTTGAACTCCAGGTTTTCTGTTTGATCATTTTCCCTTTTAATTTCTCTGTTGAGTATCTCTAAACAATTTATCAATTTATTTTCTGTGTGTTTTCTTGACGTTTGCTTTGCTGACTTTTCTTAAAGCAGTTCTTTTGAACTCTTTGTTGGCCAGATTGTTTATCTATGTCTTTTAGGTCAATCCCTGTCACCCTGTTTGCCCATTGTGTGCGACCATGTTTTCTGACTGCTTTTTACCTTCTGTGTTTGTAATGGAGTTATCATAGTTGTGCATATTATGGGAGTATGTGGTTACTTTTATGTTTTTACAGGTATGACTTTGTCCACATCTTGACAAATTAGGTGTTGATTCCAGTCTTGGCAGTCTTGCTTTGTTTGTAACTATTCTTTTTTAGTGAGTTTGCCATCACATTCTGAGTGAACTGAGTGTTCTGTTTCATTTCAGCACTAGCATGTGCCTTAGCCCTAGATTAAATGAGTCTCCATCTTTGATGCAGTGTCTGAACTGTATGACTGGGCCTATGAGAGATGCATGAGGGACACCCAGGCTGTGTGGGAGAGTTGGTCAGTTTCATTCATCTGAAAGAGATGTGGAATGTATTTCACACCACATGGCAACTAGGTACAGCTTCCTTGCTTGGTGTGGTGTTTTTTCCAGAAGGGATGAAGGGCCACAGCTGACTTGTATGTGCTGACCTCTGGTAGCCCCAAACCCTCTCTTTATCTTAGTTGGTCTCAGTTGGTTCAGCCCCATTGGTAATGCTGGTGTTCCCCATGGCCAATAAAGAAGTGCTTCCCCCATGCAGGAACCAAGGCTGCTGGAGAAACCAGATGTCTCTTTCAGCTCACTTTGTCCAGTATAGAAAGTGTGAATCCAAGGAGACATTGTACTTTTGGTAGTGTAATGACTAGCAGTGAGTAGTAGTCTCACAGTCACAGATAACTTATCTTTTCACAATCCTACCCTGATTTAACTCTCTTTTGCAGTTCAAAGGAACTTCAGAGACTGATCTCTCTGTTCAGATTTACTAGTACTTCTGAAGGTAAATCAAGGTGTGAATGTTTGTTCCAATGGATTTTTCTGTGGTGGTACAAATACTAAAGAGACCTACTCCACTGACTTACTCTGCTTTATTTTTTCCTAGATTAATCCAATTTTTCTCTTTTGAAAGTTTTATCTCTAATACACATACAACCCATTCTGCAATATTTGCTTTGCAATGATATTCTCCCAGTGTGTATGTTCTCTTCTCATGTTTTTCACAGGATCTTTTGGAGAGAAGTTTTAAAATTGGATAAAGTTTTATGGTTCTCTACTGGTTTGTGTTTTGACAGTTGCGTGTGAACAAACTTTACCAAACACATAGGTCACAACTCTAGGAGTTTCTTCTTAGAGTTTATGATTTTTATGTTTCATATTTAGCTCCATGGTTCCCATTGAGGTAACTTTGGGATGAGTTGTGGATTGATTGGCTTAAACTTAATTTTCCTGTTGACTCAACAACATTTGTTGGAAAGACTACACTGAACAGCTGTGTTGTCTATCCAACTTTAATGCAGATATATGCCTGTGTCTAATTCTTGGATTTCTTATTATTTTACATTGGTCTGTTTATACATTGATGTGCATCTACAGTGTTTTGTTCACCACATAGTAGGTTTGACTCATCAAGTAGTCTTAGACCTCCAAATTTTTTTCAGAGTAGTTTTGTCTAACTCAAAGTCAGCTACTAATATATTGCTTTGTATTTTCATGTAAATTTGAGAATCAGCTTGACAATTTATAGCCCCAAATATTTTAAAATCTAGTGGGATTTTTGTTTGGGATAGCATTGAATCTATAGATGGTTTTGGGGGAGATTTGATATCTTACCTGTATAGAGTCTTCCAATTCATGAATATGATATAGATAGCCATGTCCTTGGGGCTCATTGTTTCACATGCCTTTCACATTTATAGACCATTCCATTCAAAACCACAAAACACAGACACTATTTTCTAAAGTATGTGGAATACTTGCGAATATATACATCACCTTCTGGGTCATTAGACAAGGCTTTCACATGCTTCAAAGTACTGCAGTCATACCAAAGGTATAGGCTGGCCACCATGGGATTCAATTAAAAGTCAACACCAAAAGATCTATGGAACATCCCCAAACATGTGCCAAGTAAATAAAACTCTTATAATTAAGTCATGGTTCAAAGATGACAGGACAATAACAATTAGATAGTATTTTGAACTGAGCAAAAATGAAACACAAAAAGGCTTATTTGTGGGATCAAATGTTTATGACAGTACTATTTATGGTAGCACCTAAAAGTTATGAAACACTTTGGGATAGACCTGACACAGGTATAGTCAAACTGTAGGTGAGAGCGTGGACTGGGCCTCAACACATTGACTGTACTTTTTCCCACCCTTCCTCTTCCCATTGGGACCTCTCAATTGGTTCAACCAAAGTGGATAGCAAAGGGCAAGGGAGAGTGTGAATAAAGTTCATAAAGACCAACTTTACCAGTCGGAGTGAGTGGAGAAGTTTGGACAATGAGTGCCAAGCAGCACACGGACACAATCCAGAATAATGCTGAAGCTTTAAATTATAACCTCCCATGCGTGGTCAGCAAATCACTGCAGATAACTTGGGTGCATGTGGGTTCCAACTGAATATAGTGTCCACTCTGTGGGAAGACAATGCTTGGGGACTACCATCATGAGCTGACAAGCACAGTGTTTGTACCAGTGAGTGTTACCCAAGAAGATAATTTGGCTGTCCAGCTCAGATGAAGATAAAATTATCATCAATAATTTTCATGAGCACTGGTCACACATCCCATTTCACCTGTCACCCAGAGGATCTCCATAAACACTACCACACTTGAGCTACTACCCTATATCTGCCACATCAATGATCAATGGGATTTAATTAATTAATTAATTAATTAATTTTGAGTTGGAGTCTCACTCTGTCGCCCAGACTGGAGTGCAGTGGCCGCTCCCGACCACCGCAGCCTCGACCTGCTGGGCCCTGGCAATCCTTCCGCTTCAGCCTTTCAAGTAGCCAGAATTACAGGCATGCGCTACCATGCCCAGCTGATTTTTTGATTTATTGTTGAGATGAGGTCTCGCTGCCCAGGCAGGTCTCAAACCCGCAGGCTCAGGCAATCCACTCACCTCAGCCTCCCAAAGTCGCGGGATTACAGACTGAGCCACCGAGCCCGGCTTGGGATTTACTTTTTATTTTTTTTATTTTTTATTTTTATTTTTTTGTTTTTTGAGTTGGAGTCTCACTCTGTCACCCAGACTGGAGTGCAGTGGCCGCTCCCGGCCACCGCAGCCTCGACCTGCTGGGCTCCGGCGATCCTTCCGCCTCAGCCTCCCGAGTAGCCAGAATTACAGGCATGCGCTACCATGCCCAGCTGATTTTTTGATTTGTTGTAGAGATGAGGTCTCGCTGCCTAGGCAGGTCTCGAACCCGCGGGCTCAGGCCGTCCACTCACCTCAGCCTCCCAAAGGCGTGGGATTACAGACTGAGCCACCGAGCCCGGCTTGGGATTTATTTTTTAAATTCTATCCACCCCAACTCATAGTTGTGTTTTTTCCTCAAGAGCTTATTTCTATTTCGTAGGCAGTCACTGTCCCCAGTGACTCTCTTTTTTCTGATTAGGCTTTCAGGTGACAATGTTGATTCATACTTTGCATCTTGCACAGTGCTTTCCAGAAATATAAATCAACAGGACTTTAAAGCTTCCCCCCATGCCTTTACACTGTGACCATGTATTCAGTATCAGATCATGAACAAAGGTAAACAGGTAAAATCCTCTATCTTTCCTTGAGGCAATTTGTATATTGTCATCTCTACACAGACATTTCTGATGCTTCATCTACATTTTTGAAGCTTTCTTTCCTTTATTATAGCACTTTTAAAACTTTTAATGCTTGGTCACCTAGGAATATGAGTATGTTTTTAACTAACAATGATGTGAGAATTTTATTTCAAATCTAAGAAATGATAGACTGACAGTAAAATTTTTTTTGAGTTATGATGACCACTGACCTTGCCTGTTTTAGTAAAAATGTAATATAGCTCCCCCAAATTTGGTGTCCTGTGATCATTTTCTCCATCTGACTAAAGTGAACAAACACTTTACACCAAACATCAGAATCAAAAGAAGTCCCTCCATTAGATTAAAAAAAAAAAAAGGGCCAAATCTCAAAACTGGAGAGATGGTCTCTTTCCTGGGGTGATGATCCTGGGGCCTTTGATGCTTGTCCATTCTTCTCCTCCAGTCCCCTCTCCCCTGTTTTTAAGGAGAACTGTCTTTTTCTTAGCCTCTGGACTTGGACTAAGTGAATTCTATTTCTTTTTTTTTTTTTTTAGCTTTTATATTTTTTAGTGCATTCTATTTCTACCTCTTTAATGGTCCTTCTGTGACCAAACCAATCAGCATCTTTGTTTGGGGTTGCCATGGACACGGAGTTCTTTCCAGTACAGTGTTGTTTCTGAGTTCCAGGTAAAGATGAAGGAGGTCTCTGAGTAAGGTAGTCCCATTCCAACCTCTGCCCTTTCTGTATACTCTTGTTGTCCTCTCATCCTCACCAAGAGTGAGAAATGGAAAAAGAATGAAAATGTTTAGAAGGATGGCAAAAGTGGGAGTGGGCTAGGGGCTGGGGCTAGATGGAGGTTTTTTGGGGACCTGTAGACCAGAAAGTTTGCTTGTGCCCAGCTAGCGGGGACTGCTAAGGAGCTTTCCTGTCTCCTAGCAGGAACCTCCCAGAGTCCACCTATCCTTGGGAAATTGGGAACCAAAATGGATGTAGGGCCTAGGAGCAGGAACCTTGTTGTCAGTCAAAATTTGGATGAAATCTTGAGTTCTCATGCTGGGTTTTGGGAAATTAAAACTAACTTTAAAAAAGAGGTGTAGCCAGAATCCTGATAGGCAACAAGAGAGAATACTGCTAACAGGATCTTGAGTAAAGGTCTCCTTTTTCCTCTTAGGTAAACTCCGAGCAGAGACACAATTACCATCTATTTTCCATCCCATTTTCCTGCTTCTCCCAGGCCCTTCCCAGTTTTGGTGACTCTGGGACCAAAAGTCCTGCCCACAGCTAAGCAGGTCCAGGGCTTGCAGGGTGGAGGAGCTCCCAGAGATATGGCTGTGCCTGCACACCACCCTGACTCATATTCACAGATGTGCCTTGGCTCCATCTGCATGACCTACTCTTTTAAAAAAAATTCTAGATTAATCAAATTTTCCTTCTTTGAGAGTTCTTTCTATAATTTAGATACAATTCATCCTGCAATTTATGCCCTGCAATGGTTTTCTTTCAGTGTATGGGCAGCATTCTCATGTTTTTCAAAGGGTCTTTTGGAGAGAAGTTTTAAAATTGAGTGAGGTTCCATAGTTCTTGTATGGTTTGTGTTTTGGTGATTGTATGTAAGCAAATTGCCAAACACACACGTAACATATCTAGGAACTTTTTAAATTGAGAATATGAGTTTTATGTTTTACATTTTTTTCTATGATTCCTTCTGAGATACATTCTGGGATAGGGTGTTAACTGGTTAACTAGAAGTTAATTATCCAGGTGACCCGACAGCATTTTCTGGAAAGACTATCCTGAATGGTTATGTTGCCTTTTCACCTTTGTTGCACATATCTGTGTGTGTATAGTTCTTGGATTCCTTCTTGTTTTCAATTGGGAGTTTATTTACATTGATGAACATCCACAGTGTTTTGCTCACTGCATAGCAGTTTTTGCCCATCAAGCAGTCTTAGCTCTTCAACTTTTGTATGCTTTCTTCAGAGTGGTTTTATCTTATTTAAACACAATTACTAATACATTTTTTATGTGCCTGTGAATCTGAGAATCAGCTTGTCAGTTCATCTCCCCAAATATTTTATTTGTGTATGTGTGTGTTCTTTTTTTCATTTCATTTTTTTTTTATTTTAAAGATGTGGGGTACAATTCAGGTTTAGGTATACAAATGTTCATTATGCAGGTACCCTTGTTGATGAGGTTTGCCCCTCCCTCCCCTAGCATTTTCCCTCAACTGGCAATCACCCCCCCTCTTGCCTAGCAATTTCCCACTATTACCAATCCCTTTCTTACAGTATTATGATAATTGTTCAAGGTCCACTTGTAAGTGAGAACATATGGTTCTCTGTTCTATGTTTCTGTGATAGATTACTGTGTAAGAATCTCCTCAAATATTTTAAAGCCTAGTAGAATTTCTGATTGGGATAGCATTGAATCTATAGATTGTTTTGGCAGAGATTTCATATCTTACCTGTATGATATCAAATCCATGAACATATATAGCTAGCCATGTACTTAGAGTTTCTTAATTTTTTTGAAGTATATATGTTGCTCACCTTTATAGGCCATTCTGCATTTGAAATGTTTTCTACACCCACTATGCTTTAACTGGTGCAATCTCAAATGTATGACTGGTTTCTGTGTTCCAAGCCCCAATCTAAAGCTCAATATTTATGCCTTAATCGCTCTATTCATTTGTATTGTATTAAGAGGAGACACTTTTTATTTGTCTTCAATTTTGTTTTCATTGCCACTGTTTCTGTTAAATGCTTTTGACATATAGCTTGTTGCCTCAATGTAGGCCTTAAGTGATTACTTATCACCTTGAAAATTGCTTGGCAATATCTGTGTGTGTGTGTGTGTGTGTGTGTGTGTGTGTGACTTTGATGTACCTTGCATGATGGAAATCCACTATGTCTAACGTTTAGGTGCACATCTTTTTTGTCTCCTTTTAAAAATATATATTTTACGGTATATTTCAGAATGAAGATATTATAAGTATTTAGGATGTTGCAAAATTGCCTTTAAATGTGTTTTTCCACTTATTGATATTTTAAAGTGTTTTATGCTTTAGCTATACTTAAATTTTGTTGAACATTGCAATCATTTTTTAAATCCTAAAACAAAAATGCCAAGATATGTACAGAATGTATGTTTTGCAGGATACACAGTATTGTAGATTTTCTGTTTATGGAGTCTCAACTTTTTAAATTGTTATATGTAGGAAATAATTTCTCCATGTGACTCTTTAGTTTGAGTGATATCACATGTGTTTTTAGACACATTGAGTATAAAATTCAAATGGGTTTTTCTTTTTTTTCTAAGTTATTTGTGAATTAAATTCAAAGAAGAGGGAGACATGCAGAGGTTAAAGAGAAACTCTTTATATCTCTGGTTCGTGGGCCACCTTAGAGGAAATAAGTGATATACCTCAAATGTATTCAGTTTTAAACACAATTTTCAGCTCTGGATAGTAAAATAGAGAATACATGCATACATGTTTTCATCATAAATGTGAACTGTGTGCTAACGAAATTTGGCAAACTCACAGTTTACAGAACTCATTGTATACCTGTACTTAAAATACTCCATTTTAAGTAGTGTGATAATTTGCATATGCCAGTCACCGTATGCTTTTTCTGTCAGGGCAACTAGTTTTTCTAATGGTGGATGCTCTATTTGGGGATGGTGACTCAGTGTTTAACTCAGGAAGCCATTTCATAGAGATGGCCACCAGAAGTGCTTTAATGGCATCATCTCAATCAACACCTGAAATATTGTTAATTACCAAAGTGAAGCTCATGAGTGGATATTTATTAATGAGACTGGTAGCTTACAAATAAGCATGATAAATTTTAGAATTGTATGAAAACTTAAAATCTGTAAACCTGCTAAAATATTTTAGAGACAGCAGACAGTTGCATAACTCTTGCATAAACTTGCATAAACAGGATATAAGAATCTGGGTGTGGCTTATAGTATATGCTTAGGAATGGCACCTGAGGCTTAGACCTTCTATGATCCTGTCTCCATCCACTGGTTTAAGGGATTTTGCCTCCAAAAGATTGAAAATCTGTTGAGAATGAGCTTTTCATGTCAGGTGATTCTAGGGGCACCTACAAGAACAGAGAGCTTACAGGAGTTTTTGAACTGTTTGTGCCTATCTGCTATAGAATGTTTTGTTAAATGAATATCTGCGTGTGTGTCAGATTTGGCCTGAGACCTACTTTCATTACTGCAGGGGACCAGCCCCCAAAAAGAGATTTAGAGGGTCCCTGGAAGGTGGGGCAGCATCAGTGAATATTCTGGAGAAATAAGGAGAAAGAAAGAGACTGGACTCTGTCTAGTGCAGAAGCCAATTCTGTAGTAGGGATAGATATTGAAAGAAAGATGGAACGATAGATATAAAGAGGAAGAAAGAGAAAGAAAGAAAGTGGACAACTGTTCAGTGAAATGAGCAGAAGCTGTGTATTGGGACCAAATGTGAGTCTTTTATCCCAAATTTTCACATGTTAAATCACAAGACTTTCATGTGAACACAAAGCCAGGTGGATGAGGGGCATCCCCCACCCACCAGGCGTTTTCCCAAGCATGAGGAAGGACAATCCCAAAATTATCTCACTGTTCCTTATGCTTGGTTTATATTCCTCAAAAGCAATATAACAATTCTAACATCATAAAATCCTAATAATCAAAAACTTCTAAAACTTATGCATACCCAACACCTAATGACTGACTTAAATCCTAATACCTTTCTATTCTGTGCTAACTTTACCTGTACTATAAAAAAACTCTTAATTATAGCTCAAACCAGTTCCTAAAGAATGTGGCCCAGTCCAAAGATCATGCTGGGCCATTTCCAGGAACAATTGATTATGATCTCTTAACAAAATGGCTGTTCTAAAATCCTATGTATCTATCTTAATTTCTATAAAAGTTTCTAATTTCTAATTCTGATATATAAGACTGATCATCAGCAATAAAGCTTCTAAAATAAACCCAAATGCAAACTGTAATTGTACTAAAGCCAAAACTGCAATTAGTAGAAAGTGGGGACAATGAAATTTCTAAAGTTAGCTAAATTCTTATAAAACCTCAAAGTATCATGTATGATCATGCTTGGACTAACATAATTCCCTGACGTAGAGTAACCTATTCTATAATACTTTCTATGAATAAAATACATTCAGCTTCTATTATAAGTAGAAAAAACTTACACTAATTGTAACTAAAGAACCAGTTTAAAAGAATGCAGCCCAGCCCAAAGTGGATGCTGGGCCCTTAGGAATGTGGCCCAGTCCAAAGTTCGTGCTGGGCCATTTCTGGTAACCCTAGATAATCATCTATACTATCTAAAGCTGGAAATAGCTCTCTAAATGTATATACTAATTCTACAAATATACTTTTAAATCTTATAAAGAAGCTTGTATCATGTACAAGAGGCTCCCAAATGTGACCTGAGTTTGAATTATATCTAATACCTAAGCCGAAACCACAGTTTTATGGGAAACAGGAACAATGGGTTTCTAGAGTGAGCCATGCCTGTCACAGTCACAGAGCCTTCAGCTTAGATCAGCAGAGTTCCTTTAGGTACTTGTGCTGCATGGTAAAAGGAGGAGGAAAATGGGGTCAATGGCTCCCGAACACATCCTAGCGGTCTCGGGGTCCATGGCCCTCCCTGATCCCTAACACTCAGTGGGCCTCCATGGCCGGCTCCCAACACATTACCACCTAGTAACATGATTATAAAGGAATAGCTAGCCTTCACTTAACCCATACTTCTATTATTAATTATAAAGATGTAGGGTACAATTCAGGGTTAGATATACAAACGTTGATTATGAAGGTACCCTTGTTGAGGTATGTCCCTCTCTCCCCTAGCAGTTTCCCTCAACTGCCAATCCCATCTCCCTCCCCTGACAGTTTCCCACTACTGCCAATCCCTTTCTTATAGAATTATAATTTTAACCTATACTTCTAATGTGGCTATTCCTACTACCAAAAAACACTTACTAATTATGCATGACTAAGTTAGTTTAGGACAGATTGCAATATTCACCTTCATTATAAGGAGGATCAGCTAGCCACTTATTCATGATCCATGAGAGAAGTCATATCTCTGCCTCCAACCATCTTATCAAGTTATTATTTCAAGTTTCAGGCGATACTATTCCTGCAAGGAGTTCAGATAACATCTATGGATGTCTCATGATGCTTTTGTAGATAAGTTTCCCAAGCAACTTAGTATATACTTAAGCAGTCCTGACCTGCCACCTAGCTCTGAAGGGTAATTGAAGTATCTGCCATAAAAGACATCTAGAATATCCAGTCATTCAATAAGGTTATCTGTGCTAGAAACTCTAATTCTTACCTTGTGGGTGGTCTAAACATTTTTCTCTGATATGATTTATTATTAGCATATTTTGCATAATCAACCCAAGCAATTCCTATACTAGCCTTCATTTTTGTAAAAGGTGCTCTTTTTTCCTAAGGCCTGGTTGGATTTCCATGGGCCTTAAGCCATTCTTGAAGGACATAAGTACACCCACCTAGGACTTGAAGGTCCATTTCAAGGACTATTAGCCCAGGCCAAGTAGAGTTGATCATTCAAATGCCAGTCTTTCTTTCCAAACAGGATGAAAGCATAACATAATATTAATGTCTCTCTAATCTATTGATCAGAGTCCAAAGTGGGTTTCCAGAGCAGGGATTTACTTAAAGACATAAGAAATACCTCTTCGTACAATGTTTCCAAGATGTTTTTTTCACAAGTTTCCACAGTGAGAATGTTCAGTAACTAACTATGTTTAGGAAATTCAGGGTCTTTATGCTTGGGTCTTTATTTAGAGAATCTCCATGTTTATTCGAATCATAGAAATGTGTGCAATAATTTTGATTTAATATCTTAGCTATTGTAAATAAGAGTTGTAATAAACATGAACATACATATTTCTCTTCAACATATATTTCATTTTTTTGGATATTCCCAGTAGTGGGATTCATGGATTATATGGTGGCTCTATTTTTAATGTTTTAAAAGAAATTACCATATTGTTTGACATAATGGCTGTACTAATTTATATTTCTAGCAACAGCATACGAATATTTCTTTTTCTCCACATCTTTGCCAATATGTACTTTCTTTTGTATTTTTGGTAATATTTATTCTAACTGAAATGAGGTGGACTGTCATTGTGGTTTTGATTGGCATTTATGTGATGTAATGATTAGTCATGTTGAGAATTTGTTTGTTTATATACCTGGTGGCTATACGTAATTTGAAAAAATATCGATTCAGGTGTTTTGCTCACTTTTGAAGTAGGTTATTATTATTATTTTGGTGTCGAGTTTTTAAAGTTTCTTATATGTTGTGGACAGTATCCCTTTGTCAGAAGTATGTTCTTTAAATTTTAATTTAATTTAGTTTTAGAGTTATGGGGTACATGTGAGGATTTATTACATAAGTAAATTGCATTCAATGAGATTTGGGCTTCTATCGAGCACCCTTTCCCTGTTACTAGATCTGTACCCAGTGTGTTGCTATGCTCCTTATCCCTCCTCCCTTCCTCCATCCTTTAGCAGTGTTCAGCATCTCTTGTTTCTATCTTTGTGTTCATGTATCCAGTGGTTAAGACCTTCTTATGAGTGAGAACATGCAATATTCAGTTTTTTGTTTCTGTGATAATTTGTTGAGAATGACAGTTTCCATGTAGCACAAAGACATCATTTTGGTCTTTATGGCTGCATAGTATTCCATCATGTATACATACCACAATTTCTTTATTCAGCCCACTTTCTTTTTTTTAAACCAATTTTATTTATTTTCTATTTTTTTAATTTTAAAGATTTTGGGTACAATTCAGAATCAGGTATACAAGTGGTTATCATGTAAGTAAAGTTTGGGCCTTCCTTTGGTCCCCACTTTGCCTGGTTTGAAATCAGGTGCCCTTATTTATGTTGTGTTTCCACCACCCACCAGCAGTATCCTGCTATGCCAATCCCATTCTTACAGTATTATGGTAACTGTTGAGTGTCTGCTTATGAGTGAGAACATGTGGTACTCTGTTCTTCGTTTCTGTGACAGATCACTGAGTATGACAGGCACTCTAAATCCATTAAAGTTGCTGCAAAGTTCATATGTTTGTCCTTCTTTACAGCTGTATAATATTCCATTGTGCATATGTACCACATTTTTTTATTCAGTCCAGTTTCAATAGGTAGCACAGTTGGTTCCATATTTTGCTATTGTGAATAATGCTGCAATATACATGTGTGTGCAGGTATCTTTTTTGTAGAATGATTTTATTTCCTCTGGCCATATTCTGGTAGGGGGTTTGCTGGGTCATAAGAGAGGTCAATGTCTACGTTTTTCAGAAATCACCACACTGTTTTACAAAGAAGGTGCACTAGTTTGCATTCCCACCAGCAGTGTAGAAGCATTTCTTTTTCTCTGCATCCCCACCAGCATCTGTTGTTGTTTGTTTTACTAGTGATGGACATTCTTACTGGGGTTAGGTGTTGGGAGCTGGCCGTGGAGGCCTGCCTGAGTGTTAGGGATCCAGGCAGGTTGCAGACTCTGAGACCGCTAGGACGAGTTCAGGAGCTGAAGGCCCATTCCCTTTTCCCTTCTTTGCTGTTTTGGCATGTTCCACTAGCAGGAACTCTGATGATCTAAGCATGAAGTTCTGAGAGTACGACAGGCATGGCTTACTTTAGGAGTCCATTGCTCCCGTTTCTCACAGACTATGGTTTCGGCTTTAAACTTAACATAATTCAAACTCAGGTCACATTTGGGAGTCTTTAATATGGTACAAGCTTCTTTAAATATTTAATAGTATATTTGTAGAATTAGTATGTACATACAAAGTGCTGTTTCAACCTTAATAATACAGATAAGTGTCTAGAGCTACTAGAAAATGGCCCAGCACAAACTTTGGGCTGGGTCACATTCCTAAAGGCCCAGCACAAGCTTTGGGCTGGGCCACATTCCTAAGGGCCCAGCGCATACTTTGGACTAGGCTGCTTTCTTTTAAACTAGTTTTTAGCTACAGTTAGTATAGGGCTTTTTCTACTTATTATAGAAATTGAATTTATTTTATTCATAGAAAGTATTGTAGAATAGGTTATGCTACATCAGTGAATTATGTCAGTTCAAGCATGATCAAACATGATATTTTGAGGTTTAATAGGGATACAGCTAACTTTAGAAATTACATTGTTTCCATTTTCTATATTTGCAGTTTTGGCTTTAATACAATTTACAGTTTATATTTGGGTTTTATTTTTTAGAAGCTTTATTGCTGATGATCAGGATTAGGATTTAGAAACTTTTATAAAAGTTAAAATAGATTTATAGGATTTTGGAACAGCCATTTTGTTAAGAGGTTGTAATAAATTGTTCTCAGAAATGGCCCAGTGTGATCTTTTGACTGAGCCACATTCCTTAGGAATTGGTTTGGGCTATAATTAAGAGTTTCAATAGTGTAGGCAGAATTAGCGTAAAATAGAGAGGAATTGGGATTTAGGTTGGATATTAGGTGTTGTGTATGCATAGGTTTTAAAAGTTATTGATTATTAGAATATTATGATATTAGAATTGTTGTATTGCTTTTAAGAAATATTAACCAAGCATGAGGAACAGTGAGATAGTTTTGGGATCCCCATTCATCATACTCCAGGAAACACCTGGTGGGTGGGAGATGCCCCTCATCCACCTGGCTTTGTGTTCATGTAAAAGTTTTGTGATTGTTCTTCCCCATGCCTGAGGAAACACCTGATAGGTAGGGGACACCCCTCCTACACCAGGCTTTGTATTCACGTGAAAGACTTGTGAGACTGCCTGTGTAAAATTTGGGGAAAAATACCCGCTGTAAGTTTCAATAAATGGCTTCTGCACTAGACAGAGTCCAGCTTCTTTCTTTCTCCCCCAGTCTCTCTCTTTCTTTTAATATCTATCCCTCCAGAATAATCTCTGACACCATCACACCTTCCAAGGGACCCTCTGAATCTCTTTTTTGGGGGCTGGCTCCCCAAAGTTAGGTGGTATCTCAATGTGATTTTGATTTACATTTCTCTGATGATGAGTGAGGCTGAGCACTTTTCATGTGTCTGTTTGTTGCCAGTATGTCTTCTTTAAAGAAGTGTCTATTCATGTCTTTTGCCCACTTTTTAATGGGGCTGTTTGTTTTTTCCTTTCAGTACATTTGAGTTCCTTGTAGATCCTGGATGTTAGACCTTTGTCAGATACACAGTTGGCAAATATTTTTTCTCATTCAGTGGGCTGTCTCCCCACTCTCTTGATTGCTTCTTTAGCTTTGCAAAAGCTTTTCAGTTTGATGAGATCCCACTTGTCTATCTTATTTCTTATGACATGTGTTATTCAGTCCACTTTCGATGGGCATCTGGGTTGGTATCATGTTTTTGCTATTGTGATCAGTGCTGCAATGAACATATGTGTACAGGTGTCTTTTTGGTAGAGTAGTTGATGTTCTTTTGAGTATATTCTCAGAAGTGTAATTGCCAGATCATATGGTATCTCAGGTTTTAGTTCTTTGAGAAAATGCCATCCTGCTTTCCACAGAGGTTGAACCAGCTTACATTACCACCAACAGTGTAGAAGCATTTCCTTTTCTCTGCAGCCTGGCCAATACCTGTTGTTTTTTGACTGTTTAATAGACCATCCCACCTGGTTTGAGGTGGTATCTCATTGTAGGTTGATTTGCATTTCACTGATGATTAGTAAAGTTGAGCATTTTTTCATATGTTTGTTGGTTGCTTGTATGTCTTCCTTTGAGAAGTGTCTATTCGTGTCCTTTGCCCACTTTTTAATGGGGTCTTTCCCCCCCCTTTTTGATTCATATGAGTTTCTTGTAGATCTTGGATGTTAGGCCCTTGTCAGATGCATAGCTTGCAAATATTTCTTCCTATTTTGTGAATTATTTCTTTGCTCTTTTGAGTAAAGAGTAAACTTTTAAGTTTAATAAAGTGCCAGCTATCAATTTTAGCTTTTGCTGCATTTTCTTTTGAGGACTTTGCCATGAATTCTTTGCCTATTTTGATGTCCAGGAGTTCTCTAAGTTTTCTTCTAAGATTTTTATAGTTTGAGGTTTCACATTTATGCTCTTGACCCATTTTTGATTAATTTTTGTATATGGTGATAGGTAGGGTGTTTCATCCTTCTGCATGTGACTAGCCAGTTTTCCCAGCACCATTTGCTAAATATGAAATGGTGTTTGTTTGTTTTTTTATCAGTTTTGTCAGTGGAAGGTTCATGGTTTTATTTACTGATTCTCTGTCCTGTTCCATCATTCTTTGCATCTATTCCTGTGTCAATACCATGCTGTCTTGGTTAATGTAGCCCAGTAGTACATTTTGAAGTCTGAAAGTATGATTCCTACAGCTTTGTTTTTTCTGCTGAGGACTGCTTTAGGTAGTTGGGCTCTTTTTTGCTTTCATATAAATTTCTGCTTTGTCTTTTGTAGGTCTGATTTTAAAAAATGATGCTGGCAATATAATAGATTGCACTGAATTTATAGATTGCCTTGGGTAGAATGGACATCTTGACCATATTAGTTCTTCCAATTAATGAGCATGGGATATTTTTCCATTTGCTTGTGTCTTCATTGATTTCTTTAAATAAAGTTTTGAAAGTATCATACAGGTCTTTCACTTCTTTTGTGATTTTTCTGTGGCTATTGTGAATGGGATTGTGTTTTTTATTTGGTTCTCAGCCTCCTTGTTTTCGGTGCATAGAAATGCAACTGTTTTTGCACATTGATTTTGTACCTTGAGACTTTACCAAACTTGTTTATCAGAACAAGGAGATTTGTGGTAGACTCTTTAGGGTTTTCTAGGTACAGAATCATACCATCTACAAAGTGAGATAACTTGACTTCTTCTTTTTCTATTTGGATACCCCTGATTTCTTTCTCTTGCTTAATTGCTTCCAGTGCTATGTTAAACAGGAGGGGTGAAAGTGGGCACCCTTGTTTTTGTTCTTAGGAGGAATGCTTCCAGCTTCTGCCCATTAAGCTTGATGTTGGCTGCAGGTTTGTCATAGAAGGCTCTCATTATTTTGAGGAATATTCCTTTGATTCCTAGGTGTTCTAGGATTTTTATCAATAAGGGATGTTGGATGGATGGCTAGATGTTCAAGGGTTTTTATCAAGAAAGGATGTTGGATTTTAACAAATTCTTTTTTGCATCAAATGAGATAATCATGTGGTTCTTGATTTTACTCGTATTTATGTGGTGTATTACAAATATCAATTTACATTCCAGTAAGATGGCAATGGCATAGGTGGATTTGTGAGATTCTCCAAATGTGAGTTCCCAAAAAGATTCTTACTTTTCTTTCCCCACTCCCCTGCCCACCACCAGCCACACTGGTCCAAGGCCTGGCGACCTTCAGTCCCATGCAGGGCCAGATATTGCGGCCCCTGGCTGCTGCTGCTCCACTATATGTGACTCCTGCCCATGTGGGAGTCCCAGGTCTCAGCTCCCTCCCTGGTTACATCATCTCGCCCAGCACCCAGCTCCAAGCTGCCAGTCAGCCAGGGAGGCTCTGGGCACCTGCCCCTCAGAGATACCAGTCCCATTTCTGGCTGAAGTACCCTGTGAGGGACCCAGGGCCACTCTCGCCACCCACTGTCTGCCCTTTGGAGCTTTGGAGCTCTGGAGCTCTGGGCCCACCCTGGCTGAGGCACTCAGCACGTGATCCCATGCTTGTGTAAGGGAACAGCATATCTTAAGGAGGTGCTGATCAGAGGCTCTCAGCTCCAGAGGAGGGAACTCCAGACCCCCTCCTCCACCTCAGCCTGCTGGTGGCACCCCAGACCCAGTGCCCAGCTGTGCAGCTGATCCCTGGTGCCTCCCACTCCAGCACAGTCCATCACAGTGGATAACACAGGTACCCAGATGAGTGGAGAGAAAAGATCCACAAAAGTGAAGCTGCCACCTCGGCCACTCTTCAAGCAGAGATTTGCATTGCCCCGCCCACCTATTAGCAGCTTCCACCTTGGTTCCTAAGGTAACATTGCTAAACGGGAGACAGAGCCCCTCCCCTGCTGAATCAGACAAAGGCAATGTCACAGACCTCCCAGGCAGCAGGCTAAAAAAAAACAAACTCAAGCTGCCAGTAAATCTAGCTGCCTCCAAGGAAAACAAAGGGGAGAGGCTGGAGATCAGAGCTGAAGAGAATTTAGACACTCAGGAAAGATTACAGAGCTAGTCTGATCTCTTATTTTGACTTTTGATTTTATCATTTCGACTGTTTGTTCGCTTTCTGACTTACACTATCTGTTTCATGATTTTATTGGTCTGTCTCTGTGTAGCCACCAGTATCCTTTAGGGAATTTTGCTCATGTGTTTTTTTCTCTTCTCTCCGGCCTTGTGTCTTTTTTTCACCTGTTAGTTGGTATGTATGTCTGTTTTCTCTCTCACTGTCCTCTCTTTCTAACTTCCTATTGACCCCCCCCCATTATTTTCCTCTTTTGCACCTCCTTTTGATCCAGGAACCAAACATACATACTGCTGCACAGACAGATTGTAAGGCAGTGGGAAATAGGTTCCAGTGTGTCCATACACCTGTTGGTGGATGCTGGAATCAGCATATAGATTCTGAATCACAGCTTTCCCCTCAAATAAACCTCAAAGCTGCAAAAAGTACAGCCCGCAACCCACACTCCAACCTCAAAAGTGAACAAAGCCAGAGGACCTTATAAGGAAGAACAGGAGATTGCACAAGTGAAACTAAAGCAGCCCCACCTTCCCTGAAAAACAAAATTAAAGAAGGGGAGGGAAAGGGGGGGAGAGAGAGAGAGAGAGAGAGAAATCTACACAAATGAAGAAAAACCAAAAGAAGAATATGGGTCTCTCCCAAACACCTGGGAGGGCAGACACTGAGAACACTGACTTTGGAATGCAAATAATGAAGAGCCCCCAGAATGACTGGTCCCAAACTACAAGCCTATATATCAAGATATTAATGGAGAGATTAAAAAGAATTGAGAAGACACAAGAAGAAACTAAGAAGGAGCTGATATCTGAGATAACAGTAATAAAGAATACT
>NW_007256223.1:19257-49009 GCF_000164805.1 Carlito syrichta | reverse complement strand
GCTGATTTTTTGATTTATGTAGAGATGAGGTCTCGCTGCTCAGGTGGGTCTCGAACCCATGGGCTCAGGCAATCCACTCACCTCAGCCTCCCAAAGGTGTGGGATTGCAGGCTGAGTCACTGAGCCCAGCTCTAACCCAAACTCTTAAAAGCACAGAAAACAAGCTCAAAAAGACAGAACAAAACCTTCAAGAGATGAGCAATTACTTCAAGAGACCAAACCTAAGAGTAATTGGCCTTCCTGAGGTGGAAAGAGAGAGACCACACTGGAACAAACTTTTCATGAGATCATTCAAGAAAACTTTCCTTATATAATCAGTGATGCAAAAATTCAAACACAAGAGATTCAGAGAACCCCTGCAAGACAAAAAATGAGAAGACCTAGACACATAATAATTCACCTAAACAAAGTAGGTATAAAAGAAAAAATCCTAAAGGCAGCAAGAGAAAAAGGCCAGATCACCTACAATGGAAGACCAATTAGAATAGTAGCAGATTTATCTACAGAAACCCTGCAGTCTAGGAGAGCTTGGAGCCCTATCTTCAAAGTCCTAAAAGATAAACAATTTCAACCAAGAATAACCTACCCAGCCAAGTTAAGCTTCATCAGCGAGGGAGAATTAAAATCTTTCCCAGATATCCAATCCCTAAGAACTACAACCAAACCACCTCTACATGAAACACTTAAGAAAGTACTAAACTCAGAAGAAAAGGAAAAAAGAACAATGTTCTTCATGAGAGTACAGAAAAAAGAATAAAATACACATGAACCACCCCAAAACCAAAAGAAAGGCAAAAAACCAAGTGGAAGAACAACAACTCTATAAGAACTCTATGATAGGGATGAACTCTCCCATTTCAATACTTAGCCTGAATGTGAATGGACTAAACACAGCACTGAAAAGACATAGATTCGCAAAATGGATAAAATATCACCAGGAAACAATATACTGCCTTTAAGAGACCCATCTCACTAGAAAGGACATACACACTCAAAGTAACAGGATGGGAAACAAATTTTCAGGCAAATGGAACACAAAAGAAAGGAGGAGTTGTGATCCTAATTTCAGAAAAAATACCATTTAGGCTATCAAAAATTTAAAAAGATAGAGAGGGCCACTACATAATGATAAAAGGTCACTCCATCAACAAGAAATATCTATCCTAAACATATATGCATGCAACATAGGTGCGCCAACTTTCATAAAGCAACTTCTAGGAAAACTAAAGAAAGATATTGACTCTAACACCACCATAACTGGGGAATTTAGTACCCCACTCACAAACTTAGACAGATCATCAGGACAAAAACTCAGCAATGAGATCTGGAACCTCAATATGACTCTTGACCAAATGGATTTAATTGATACCTACAGAACACTCCATCCAAAGATCACAGAATACACATTCTACTCATCACTGCATGGAATGTATTCTAAGATCGACCACATACTTGGCCATAAATCAAGCATAAGCAAATTTAAAAAGACCAAAATTCTACCATGCACCTTCTCTGAACACAGTGGAATAACAATACACATTAACACCAACAAAGTCCCCCGAAAACCCACATAGACATGGACAGTAAACAGCATGAAGCTAAACAACTCCTGGGTCAATGATGAAATCAAAACAGAGATCAAAAGATACCTGGAAACAAATGAAAATGAAGAAACATCTTACCAAAATCTCTGGGATGCCATGAAAGTGGTAGTAAGAGAGGAATTTATATCCCTACAAACACACATGAAGAAAATGGAAGGGTCACAAATTAACAGCCTAACAAGCCACCTAAGGAAACTGGAAAAAGAAGACCACAAAAACCCTAATTTCAGCAGAAAAATCCAAATCACCAAAATAAAAGCCCAAATCCAGGACATAGAAGACAAAAAGATAATACAAAAAATCAATGAAACAAAAAGCTGGTTCTTCTATAAACAAGATCGATGGTGCCCGAGCTAGACTGACCAAGAAAAAGAGAGAAAAAAACCAAATAAGCACAATCAGAAACACAAAAGATGAAGTCACATCTGACCCTGAAGAAATACAAAAGATCATTAGAGACTATTATGTACACTTGTATGGAAACAAACTTGAAAAAAATGGAGGACTTTCTGTCATCACCCAACCTGCCTAGGTTGAAACAAGAAGAAATTGTGACCATAAATAGACCAATGACAATCAAGGAAATTGACTGCATAATAAAAAAAAACTACCTACAAAGAAAAGCCCTGGACCAGATGACTTTCCAGAAGAATTCTACAAGACATTTAAGGAGGAGCTGATTCCAATCCTACTGAAGGTATTTCAGGTGATTGAGAAAGATGGAACTCTCCCCAAATCATTTTATGAAGCTAACATCACATTGATACCCAAGCCAGGTAAAGGCCCAACAAAGAAAGAGAACTACAGGCCAATATCTTTGATGAACATACATGCTAAAATTCTCAACAAGATCCTAGCAAACCGGATTCAACAACACATCTCAAAAATCATCCATCATGACTAAGTAGGCTTCATCCCTGGGATGCAAGACTGGTTCAACATTCATAAAACCATAAATGTAATTAAATACATCAACAGATGTCAAAACAAAAACCACATGATTATATCATTAAATGCAGAAAAAGCTTTTGATAAAATCCAGCACCCATTCTTGATAAGAACCCTCGAACATCTAGGCATATGGGGAATATACCTCAAAATAGTAAAAGCTATCTATGAGAAACCCACAACCAGCATACTCCTAAACGGACAAAAATTGGAACCATTTCCTCTGAAAACTGGAACAAGACAAGGATGCCCACTCTCATCCCTCCTGTTCAAAATATTATTGGAAGTCCTTGCTAGAGCAATCAGAGAAGAGAAAGCAATCAATAGTATTCAAATAGGAAAAGAGGAAGTCAAATTATCTCTCTTTGCAGATGACATGATTGTGTACCTTGAAAACCCAAGAGAATCTGTCAAAAACCTCCATACACTGATAAAGGCCTTTGGCAAAGTCTCAGGATATAAAATAAAAGTGCAAAAGACAATCGCATTTCTTTACACCAATAATAAATAAACAGAAACCCAAATGGAAAGCACAATTCCATTTACAATAGCCACACACAAAAAAGAAATACCTTGGCATCTTCCTAACCAGAAACGTGAAAGACCTTTACAATGAAAACTACAAAACTCTGCTCAAAGAAATCAAAGATGACACAAATGAGTGGAAAAATATCCCATGCTCATGGGTTGGAAGAATCAACATTGTGAAGATATCCATCTTACCTAAGGCAATCGACAGATTCAATGTAATACCCATCAAATTACCAGCAACATTCTTCTCAGACCTAGAAAAAAATGACACAGGAATTCATATGGAAACACAAATGACCAAGAATAGCCAGACCAACAATCCTCAGCAAAAAAACCAAAACAGGCAGTATCACATTGCCAGGCTTTAAACTTACTATAAATCTTCAATCATCAAAACATCTTGGTACTGGTATAGGAACAGGCATATAGACCAATGGAATAGAATTGAGATTCCAGAAGCAAAACCTCAATTTCTCAGCCAACTCATTTTCGACAAAGCCTCCACCACCTACCATTGGGGACAGGAAAACCTATTCAGTAAATGGTGCTGGGAAAACTGGCTGACCACATGCAGAAGATTGAAACAGGACCCCTATCTATCCCCCCCCCACACAAATTAATTCCAAATGGATCAGAGACCTAAATGTAAAACCTCAAACCATAAGAACCTTAGAAAATGAAGGACATACCCTCAGGGAAATTGGAGCTGGCATCCAGTTCATGAACAAAACCAAAAACCCACAGGCCATAAGAAAGAAGATAGACTAGTGGGACCTCATTAAACTATCAAGCTTCTGCAAAGCCAAAGAAACCATCAAGAGAACAGGGTGACAGCCTACAGACTGGGAAAAAGTATTTGCCAACTCCAGGTCTGACAAAGGCTTAACATCTTGGATCTACAAGGAACTCAAATGTGCTGAAAAGAAAAAAACAAACAACCCCATTATAAAGTGGGCAAAAGATATGAAGAGACACTTCTCAAAGAAAGACATCTGAGCAGCCAACAGACACATGAAGAAATGTTCAACCTCACTAATCATCAGGGAGATGCAAATCAAAACCACACTGAGATACCACCTAACTCCAGTCAGAATGGCAATTATCAATAACTCAAAAAATAACAGTTGCTGGAGAGGGTGTGGCATAATGGGAACACTTCTACACTGTTGGTGGGTGTGTAAACTCATGCAACCTGTGTGGAAAGCAGTGTGGCAATTCCTAAAAGCTCTAAATATCAACCTCCCATATGACCTTGCAATCCCCCTACTGGGAATATACCCTGAAGAATTCAAATCACTCTATCCAAAAGATACCTGCACACGAATGTTTATCGCAGCATTGTTCACAATAGCAAGAATGTGGAACCAATCATGCTGTCCATCAAAAGAGGACTGGATTAAAAAAATGTGGTACATATACACGATGGAATACTATGCAGCCATCTCATACTATGCAGAACAAAATCATGAATTTCGCAGCAACCTGGATGGAACTAGAGTCTATAATACTGAGTGACCTTTCACAGAAACAAAGATCTGAGTATCACATGTTCTCACTCATATAGTGGACCTTGATCATCCAACATATTACCATAAGAAAATGACTGAAAGTTGTGGGAAACTATGGTGGGGAGGGGAAGGGAGATGGGATTAATGGTAGCAAACATCTGTCTGGGGACAGGGAGACACCTCTTATCAACAAGGGTGCCTGAACAAAGCATATTTATATACCTAACCCTTAACTGTACCCCACAATATCATAATAAAAAATATTGATTTAAAAAAACCCAAATATTAATTTATGTATGTTGAACCAGCCTTGCATCATGGGAAGCTAAGATTGTCTGGAACTTTTTTTTTTTTTTAAGAACATTAAAGATGGGCCCCAGTCCCTTCTGGCTTGTAGAGTTTCTGCAGAAAGAAGTTTGCTGCAATTCTGATGCATCTTCCTCAGTAGGTAGTTTATTCCCTCTCTCTAGTGTCCTTAGGATTTCTTTTTCTTTCATGCTTATCTTGTGGAAATGGATTATGAATCTTGGGGATGGTATTCTCATAGAATACCTCACAGGAATTCTTTGGATCTCTTGAGTCTGGATGGTTAGCTCTCTAGTAAGATAGGGGACATTTTTTTGGATGATTTCTTGGAAGACTTGGTCCAGGGTAGGGGGTTCTAAGTTTATTTTTTTTATTTTTTTAGCTAGATAAGGTTGCAACTGCTAAGTTGACCTTTTGTGGAGTTTTTAAAAATTTGTTTTTGATCCCTTATTGTGGTGCTTTTGTGCTTGGCCTTCGTTTCCTCAGGGAAGTGTACAGATATGGGAACTCCCAAAGTTGTCCCTGGGCTTTTGAAGGTGGGAGAGGGAGGTAAAGTTGGTTGGAGAGGGCTAGGTCAGAATGGACCACTCTCTGGATCCCCCACTGTGGGCACGATTGGCTGCCCAAGTAGAAAATGGTCTCCCTAGGTGCCATGGTTATGCTGAGGGACTGGCTGTCCTTTAGTACAAAAGAGTTCACAGGGAGTGAGGGAAGGTCAGGATGAGATGCCTCCATCCCACCACTCCAGTTTCCATTCCCTTGTCTGAAGCTGTCTGCACTCAGAATTCAAAAGTTTCTTTCCATAGCACTATTTTCCCCACAGGCTGGAACTAGCTGGTCCACATTTTCAATCCCCAGCTATACACACTCATTGGTAATCTACAGGGGTATGGGTCTCCTTGGCTGCTGTGACAGCATTGCAGAAGTGGCAGAGACATCTGTTTTACAGGGGCATTCATGTGGTGAGAGAGGGGTCACCAGGATGATAGGGTTCCTCCTGGCTTCCCTTCCCTTGCTAGAGTCTAACTGTGTTCAGAACTAAAAAGTTCTTTCAGCAACAAGATCTCTCTCTGCAGCTTGCCCCAAATTAGAGCTGTCTTCATCAGCAAAACTTGCCCTTGGAGCAAGTGAAGGTGACTGGGCCAGGGTTCTTTTCCTGTCCTGGAAGCTGGCTGCTGAGTGCTGTCTACAGAGATTGAGTTCTCAAAGATGGTTTGGCCACAAGCAATCAGAATTGGAATAGGATCTCAGGTCCATGTGGGCTCAGGCAGCACGTGGCTTTGCCATATCCAGGGCATATTCTGTGTGGAACTGGAGTTTTGTGAGGCTGGTGGGGCCTCCCAATCCATGGCAAGAGCAAGGGCTAATTTCTTGTAATCACCATTTCCTACATCCAGAAGCTCCTCTCTGTTTCCTATGCAAGACAGACATGGAAAGGGCTTCCTAGCAACAAAACAGACAGCACCTTCTCTCTCCTCCCTGTTCTCTGTGTGTCCCAGTGGTCTTCTGTGGGTTGTGGAGTGTGTCCTCCATCCCACCTACTGTGACTGCTTGTGGTCTCCAACTGCTGGGACTCTCTTCCTTGTTTTGCTCCAGGAGAGACGCACCAGTCAGTTGCTTTTAGGTGGTCATCTTGAATTTTCTTCACAGATGAATAGTTTGCAAATGTATTGTTGCAGTGTGTAAGTTGTCTTTTTCCTCTAAAGATTGTTCCATTCACTATGCAAGTTTTATGTTTAATGTAATTCCACTTGTCTTTTTGGTTTTTGTTTCCCACGCTTTTGAGGTTTTATTTTTTTTTAATATTTTGATTTTTTAAAATTGTTTCTTTTAAACTTGTGGGGTACAATTCAGCGTTAGGTATACAGATGTTCATTAAGCAAGTAACCTTGTTGATGAACTGTCCTCCCCGTCCACCATCCAGGCAGTTTCCCACTACTGCCAATCCCTTTCTTATAGCATTATAATAATTATTCAAGGTCCACTTATGAGTGAGAACATGTGATACTCAGTTCTTTCTTTCTGTGATAGATTACTCATTATTATAGCTTCTAAGTCTATCCAAGTTGCTGTGAAGTTCATAATTTCGTCCTTCTTTATGGCTGCATAATATTCCATCATACATATGAACCACATTTTAGAAATCCAGTCCTCTTTCAATGGGCAGCACAGTTGGTTCTATGTCTTTACTATCGTGAACAATGCTGAAATAAGCATGCATGTATAGGTATCTTTTTCATAGAGTGATTTGAGTACCTCCAGGTATATTCCCAGTGGGGGATTGTGGGATCATATGGAACGTTGATTTTTAGATCTTTAAGGAATCACCACACTGTTTTCCACAGAGATTGGTACTTGTTTACACTCCCACCAACAGTGCACTCTCTTTTCCCTGCATCCTCTCAAGCATCTGTTGTTTTTGAGTTATTGATGATGGCCATCCTGACTGGAGTTAGGTGGTATCTCAGTATGGTTTTAATTTGCATTTATTTGATGACTAGTGAGGCTGAGCATTTTTCATGTATCTGTTGGTTGCTCATATGTCTTATTTTGAGAAGTGTCTAATTATATCTTTTGCTCACTTTGTAATGGGGCTGTTTGTTTTTTTATTCTCGGCACATTTAAGTTCCTAGTAGATCATAGATGTTAGGCCTTTGTCAGATATACATTTGGCAAATATTTTTTCCCAGTCTGTGGGTTGTATTCCCCCTTTCTCAATGGTTTCTTTGACTTTGCAGAAGCTTTTCAGTCTGATGTCATCCCACTTGTCTATCTTATCTTTCATGACATGGGCACTTGGGGTTTTGATCAAGAATTGGTTGCCAGTTCCAATTTCCTTAAGGGCTTCTCCTGAATTCCTTAAGGTTCTTATGGTTTGCAATTTTACACTTAGGTCTTTGATCCATTTAGAATTGATTGTTGTGTATGGTGATAGGGGTCCTGTTTCAATCTTCTGCCTGTGATCATCCACTTTTCCCAGCACCATTTACTGAATAGGCTCTCCTCTCCCCAGTGGTTGGTGGTGGAGGCTTTGTTGAAGATGAGTTGGTTGAGAAATTGATGTTTTGCTTCTGGATTCTCTATCCTGTTCTTGTACCAATACCAAACTGTTTTGAGTATTGTAGCTTTACAATAAAATTTAAAGTCTGGGTCCATGATGCCTCCCACTTTTTTTTTCTGGGGATTGTTTTGGGGATTCATGGTTGTTTATATTTTCATATGAATTTCTTATTGTCATTTCCAGGTCTGAGAAGAATGCTGCTGGCAATTTAATGGGTATTGTATTAAATCTGTAGATTGCCTTGGGTAGAATGGACATCTTAACAATGTTGATTCTTCCTAACCATAAGCATGAAATATTTTTCCATTTGTTTGTGTCATCTTTGATTTCTTTGAGCAGTGTTTTATAGTTTTCATTGTAAAGGTCTTTGGCTTCTCTGTTTAGGAAATGTCAAGGTACTTCATTTTTTGTGATTATTGTGAATGGGATGGTGGTTTTTATTTGGGTTTCTGTTCGTTTATTGTTTGTGTATAGACTGTCTTTTGCACATTTATTTTTTACCCTGAGACTTTGCCAAAGTCCTTTATCACTATAAGGAGGTTTTTTCGCAGATTCTCTTGGATTTTTGAGCTATAGAATCATAGTCATCTGCAAAAAGGGATAGCTTGACTTTCTCTTTTTCTATTTGGTTACTCTTGATTTCCTTCTCTTGTCTGATTGCTCTAGCTAGGACTTCCAAAACTATGTTGAAAAAGAGGGGTGAAAATGGGCATCCTTGTCTTCTTCTGGTTTTCAGGAGAAATGGTTCCAGTTTCTGTCTGTTTGGTAGTATGCTGGCTGTGGGTTTCTCATAGATGACTCTTACTATTTTGAAGTTTGTCCTATCTATGCCTAGATGTTTGGGTGTTTTATCAAGAAGCGTTGCTGTATTTTATCAAAAGCTTTTTCTGCATATAATGATATAACCATGTGGTTATTTTCTTTACATTTGTTGATGTATTAAGTTACATTTATAATCTTGCAGATGTTGAAGCAGCACTGCATTCTGGGGATGAAGCCTACTTGGTCATGTTGGATGATTTTTGAGATATGTTATTGGATCTGGTTTGCTAGATGTTGTTGGGAATCTTAGTATCTATGTTCATAAGAAGTATTGGCCTGTAGTTCTCTTTCTTTGTTGGATCTTTACCTGGTTTGGGTATCAATGTGTCAATGTGTCAACTTCATAAAATGATTTGGGGAGAGTTCCATCTTTCTCAATTGCCTGGAATACTTTCAATAGGATTGGTATCAGTTCCTCCTTTTATGACTTGTAGTACTTTGCTGGAAAGTCATCTGGTCCGGGTTTTGTGTGTGTGTGTGTGTGTGTGTGTGTGTGTGTGTGTGTGTGTGTGGTGGTAGTTTTCTAATGACATAGTAAATTTCCTGGATTGTTATTCATCTATTTAGGGGCTCAATTTCTTCTTGTTTCAACCTGAAGAGGTTGTGGGAGGTCAGAAGCCCTCCATTTCCTTTAAGTTTTCAAGTTTGTTTCCATACAAGTGTACTTAGTAGTCTTGCATTTCTTTGGGGTCAGTAGTGACTTGTTCTGTTGCATTTCTGGTTGTGTTTATTTGGGCTTTTTCTCTCTTTTTCTTGGTCAGTCTAGCTAGGGGTCCATCAGTCTTGTTTGTCCTTTCAAAGAACCAGCTTTTTGTTTCATTGATTTTTTTGTATTATATTTTTATCTTCTATGTCCCAAATTGAGGCTTTTATTTTGATGATCTGGATTCTTCTGCTGAAGTTAGAGTTTTGGTGGTCTTGCTTTTGGTGATTTGTTAGACTGTTAACTTGTGATCTTTCCATTTTCTTTATGTTTGTTTGTAAAGATATGAATTCTCCTTTTAGTACTGTATTACGGCATCCCAGAGGTTTTGATAAGATGTTTCTTTGTTTTCACTTTTCTAGGTATATTTTAATCTCTGTTTTGATTTCCATGTTGACCCAGGAGTTGTTTAACATTGTGCTATTTAGTTTCCATGTTTTTGTTGGTTTGGGGGAAATGTTGTTGGTGTTGATATTTATTTTTATTACATTGTGGTCTGAAAGGTGTATGGTAATATTTCAATCTTATGGAATTTGTTTTTGTTTGATTTATAGCCGAGGATGTGTTCATTCTTAGAGTATGTTCCATGTGGTGACAAGTAGAACATATATTTTGTGACTCTTGGGTGGAGTTCTGTAGGTATCAATTAAGTCCATTTGGTCAAACATCATGCTGAGGTTCCGGATCCTTGTTGATTTTTGTCTTGTTGATCTGTCTAGGGTTGTGAGTGGGGTATTTAATTCCCCAGCTATGATAGTGTTAGAGTCAACATCATTTTTTAGTTTATCTAGAAGTTACTTTATGAAAGTTGGTGCTCCTATGTTGAGTGCATATATGTTTAGGATAGATATTTCTTGTTGATGGATTGAACCTTTTATCTTTATGTAGTGAGCTTCCTTATATTTTTAAATTTTTGATAGCTTAAAGGGTATTTTGTTTTATACTAAGATTGTGACTCCTGCTTTCTTTTTTGTTTTGTTGCCTGGAATTTTGTTTCCCATCCTCTTACTTTGAGCCTGTGAGAGTCCATTCTGGTAAGATTAGTATCTTGGAGACAATATATTGTAGCCTCATGATATTTTATCCAATTTACCATTCTGTGTATTTTCAGTGGTGCATTTAGTCCTTTCATATTCAGGTTAATTATTAAGATGTGAGAGTTTATCTTTGTCATGAGGTTCTTATAGAGTTTGTTGTTTTTGCTGCTGTTTGTTTGTTTGTTTATTTGTTTGTTGTCTTTATTTTGATTTGGGGGTTGAGTTTTGTGCATTTTTAATTTTTTCCTGTATTCATGGGAAGGGTATTGTCATTCTTTTTTTCTTTCTTCTGTGTTTAATACTTTCTTAAGTGTTTCTTGTAGAGCTGGTGTAAACTCTTGTAGGCAGTATAAACTCTTAGGGATTGAATGTCTGGGAAGGATTTTAATTCTCCATCACTGATGAAGCTTAACTTAGTTGGGTAGGTAATTCTATACTGAAATTGTTTGAGAACTTTGAAGGTTGGGCTCCAAGCTCTCCTAGCCTGAAGTGTTTCTATAGATAAGTCTGCTGCTATTCTAATTGTTCTTCCCCAGTAGGTAGTCTGAACTTTCTCTATTGCTACCTTTAGGATTTTTTTTATACCTACTTTGTATAGGTGAATTACTATGTGTTCTCCTATACTTTGTATAGATGTATTACTAGGAGTTGGTCTTCTCATTTGTTGTCTTGCAGGGATTCTCTGAATCTCTTGTGTTTGAATGATCATGTCATTGATGAGATGAGGGAAGTTTTCCTGGATAATTTCATGGAATGTTTGTTCCAGGGTGGTTTCTCTCTCTGTATCTACCACAGGATTTCCAATTAATCTTAGGTTAGGCCTCTTGAAATAATTGCTCATATCTTGGAGGTTTTGTTTCATCCTTTGAAGCTTCTTTTCTATGTTTTTAACAGTTTGAGTTAGTTCCATATTTTTGTCCTCAAACTCTGAGATTCTCTCTTCTGGTTGGTTAATTCTGCTTTTCATGCTTATCTGTTTGTTATTTATTTCATTCACTGTATTCTTTGTTGCTGTTATCTCAGTTATCAACTACTACATTCTTTCCTTTTGTCTTTCCTCATTTATATTTATTCTCTCTATTAATATTAGGTTTGTGGCTTGAGACCAGTCATTTTGAGGGCTCTTCATTGTTTGCATTCCAAAGTCTGTATTCTCAGTTGTTGACCTCCCAGGAGTCTGTCTAAGACCCATATTCTTCTTTTGGTTTTTCTTCATTTGTATAGTTTTCCCTCCCCGCTTTTTTACCTCTTCTTTAATTATATTGTTCAGTGATAGAAGGGTAGCTTTTATTCCTGTTTGCTCAAACTCCTCTTCTTCCTTATGTAGATCCTCTGGCTTTGTTCAATTCTGAAGCTGGACTGAGGGTAGTGGGCTGTACTTTTTGCAGTTTTAGGATTTAATTGAGGGGGAGCTGTGATTCAGAAGCTATCTGCAGATCCTAGTATCTGCTGACAGGCGTATGGGCCTCCTGGAATCCACATCCCCCTGCCTTATAATCTGTCCATGTAGTTGGGGTATATGTTTGCCTCCTGAAAGTAAAATGAGGTAAGAAAAAAGAAAAAAATTGAAAAAGGAAGCAGGAAGATGAGAAGGAGAGAGAGAAAAAGAAGAGGGAAAACAGACAGACATACCAGTTAAAAATAAACAGAGAAACAAAGAAAGAAAATATTTAAAAAACAAAAACATACAATCATACAAACACACAAACTGACAAAACCTCTCTTGATGCACTCTCCATCAAAAATACCCATACACAACCAGAAAATCTAAAAGAAGCATTAACATAACAAACCAAGTATGAAAATGTAATCAAAAACAGAAAGAAAGAGAGAAGAGAAAAAAACACAAACAAAACAAAAACTAAAACAAAGAAACAAAACTCACTCTGTGACTGTTTCTGTAACTCCAAGTTCCTTTCAGTTGCTGCCACATTAAGGAGTGGCTCTGGTCTCCAGCCCCTCCCCTCTGCTCTCAGCACAGGCTGATAGGGCTGCTCTCAGTATGGGTCAGATGCCCCATGGACTACTGTGGGAGGAGGGTGGTTCAGATCTGGACTCATCTGGCTTCCTGCCACTGCTGTCAAGTCTCCAACTCAGATCTTAGGTGTCTGTGCCTGCTCCAGCATGGGGGAGGGGCATCTGTCTCTCCAAGTTTGATGAGAAGATAACCTCTAGGTCCCAGATTGGAGGCTGGGAAGAGCTGGGCAGAGCAATGCAGGTCTCTGCCTGGTCCCGGGACAGAGAATATGGTGCCAGTTGGCATCTCCTTGCAGGTGGCAGGGCTCCTTTCCAGCTTTCCACGACCTGCTTTCTTCACAGATCCTGGGGCTCATGCTGTTCTCCTGTCACAGGTCTTGGTGTGGGCCAGGTGCCAGGAGGTGGGAAGCAGCTGTTTTCTGCTGCCTCTTCTCAGAAAAGCCCCCAAAACAGTAGATGATCCTTTGCACCAGGGGCTCTAATATCAGGGCGGTGGGAGGTTGCAGTCACCTCTGGAGAGAGCTCTGGGTGCATGAACCCAAGTCACCCCTCAGATGGACTTTCACTCACCCACTGGCATATAACCATTCATGCAAAGAGTCTTTGTGGACACTCACTGTTGCAGAAACTCTCACAGTCTGACCTGTTCTGTAACCATCTTGCCAGAAATCCTTAACACTGTGCCAGTTGCTGTGAAGGATGCCAAGTAAATAGAATGCGAGGTTTTATTTAAAACATTATTGTCCAGTTAAATATTCTGAAGCATTTTCTCCATGTTTTTTTCTACTGTCTTGTAGTTTTGGGTTTTACATTTAAATATTTAAGCTGATTTGATTTTTATATATGATGAGAAGTAGGAAGTTAGTCTCATCCTGCATGTGGATATTCAACTTTCTCACTAACATTTATTGAAGAAATTATGTCTTCCCAATGTGTGTCATTGGCACCTTAAAATCATTTGGCCATAGGGTGTGAATTTACTTCTGGACTCTCTATTTTCTTTTATTAATCTGTGTGTCTGCTTTTTTCCCTTAGAAGAGTGCTGTTTGGGTAACTATAGCCAGGTAGTATATTGTGAAGTCAGGTGGTATGACATCTACAGGTTTGATCTTTTACCTCAGAATTGCCTTGGCTATTCAGGGTCTTTGGGGGTTTATATAAATTTTAGGGTTGTTCTTTTCTATTTCTGTGAGGAATGTCATTGTTATTTTGATAGGGATAACATTAAATCGGTAGATAAATATGAATAGTAAGTCATATAGTAATATTAATTCATCTAGTTCATGAGCATGCTATAATTTACCATAACTACATCTTTTTACTGAGAAAGACAGTGGTGAACTCCAGCCAACTTTACAGAAAGGTGAGAACACAACTTGAAAACACTGTTAGTACCTACCCCTCAAGACTGCCTCTGTAGCGCCCTACTACAGAGTGTTCATCAGTTAAAGCACAGCTCTCACTTCTGTAGTGACTCTGAGGGCAGATTGTTATTATTGTTTATTCGAATCTATTTTTCCACTCTACTTCTGAAGTGTAGTGAGGATAATGGAACATGCTGTACTATCTGCTATGTTCAAAGAATCCACAATTGCCCAGAGTACCATGAAATTGTATTGAATAAATGAGAATATTGTGTATTTGAAATTAAATATATATATATCAGTTTATATGTGGTCACATCCTGTTGTTTTTATAGCATAACATTTGGGGAAGAGCACAGATTTTCTAAAAATCAATATCACTGAAATGGTAAATATTCAGCATAATTTTGTGAAGTTAAAAGATGCAGTTTGTTTTGCATGTGTTTTAATTTACAGATGAGGAAATTAAGATGTAAAGAAATTAAATTACCTAATCCAGTGTTTGGATGTTGAGAATTTTGTGCTGACTAATGTTCTAAAAAATGAATTCGGACACAAAGCAAAAAAAAAAAAAATTCAGTCTGAACATAGTAACTAGTTTCTTTCTTTTTTTTTTATTAAACATTTTTTATTACAAAACTGTGGGGTACAGTTAAGGGTTAGGTATAAAAATGTACATCGTTTAGGCACCCTTGCTAATAAGGAGTGTCTCCCCATCTCCAGACAGATATTGACTACTGTTAGTCCCACCTCCCTTCCCCTCCCTAACCCCCCATAGTTTCCCACCACTCAGTCCTTTTTCTTCTTCTTAAAGTATTATGGTAGATGTTCAAGGTCCACTATATGAGTGAGAACATGTGATACTCAGATCTTTGTTTCTGTGAGAGATTACAGTATTATAGACTCTAGCTCCATACAGGTTGCTACGAAATTCATGATTTTGTTCTTTTTAATGGCTGCATAGTATTCCATCATGTATATGTACCACATTTTTTTAATCCAGTCCTCTTTTGATGAACAGCATGGTTGGTTCCAGGTTCTTGCTATTGTGAGCAATGTTGCAATAAACATTTGTGTGCAGGTATCTTTTTGATAGAGTGATTTGAGTTCTGCAGGGTATATTCCCAGTAGAGGGATTGCAGGGTCATATGGGAGGTTGATATTTAGAGCTTTTAGGAATCACCACACTGCTTTCAACAGAGGTTGCACTAGTTTGCACTCCCACCAACAGTGTAGAAGTGTTCCCTTTTCCCCACACCCTCTCCAGCAACTGTTATTTTTTGAGTTATTGATAATGGCCATTCTGATTGGATTAGGTAGTATCTCAGTGTGGTTTTGATTTACATCTCCTTGATGATTAGTGAGGTTGAACAGTTCTTCATGGGTCTGTTGGCTGTTCGAATGTCTTCCTTTGAGAAGTGTCTGTTCATATCTTTTGCCCACTTTATAATGGGGTTGTTTGTTTTTTTCCTCTCAGCACAACTGAGTTCCTTGTAGATCCAAGATGTTAAGCCTTTGTCAGACCTGGAGTTGGCAAAACTTTTTCCCAGTCTGTGGGCTGTCTCCCTGCTCTCTTGATGATTTATTTTGCTTTGCAGAAGCTTGTCAGTTTAATGAGGTCCCACTTGTCTATCTTATCTCTTATTGCCTGTGAGTTTCGAGTTTTGTTCAGGAATTGGATGCCAGTTCCAATTTCCGTAAGGTTATGTCCTGCATTTTCTAAGGCTCTTATGGTTTGAGGTTTTACATTTAGGTCTCTGATCCATTTAGAGTTAATTTTTGTGTATGGGGACAGATAGGGGTCTTGTTTGAGTCTTCTGCATGTGGTCAACCAGTTTTCCCAGCACCACTTACTGAACAGGTTCTCCTCTCCCAATGGTAGGTGGTGGAGGCTTTGTTGAAGATGAGTTGGTTGACAAATTGAGGTTTTGCTTCTGGAATCTCAATTCTATTCCATTGGTCTTTATGCCTGTTTTTGTACCAATATCAAGCTGTTTTGATTATTGCAGCTTTATAGTAAAGTTTGAAGTCTGGTAATGTGATACTGCCTACTTTGTTTTTTTTTTTGGTGAGGATTGATCTGGCTATTCTTGGTCATTTGTGTTTCCATATGAATTCCTATATTGTTTTTTCTAGGTCTGAGAAGAATGTTGCTGATAATTTGAGGGGTATTTCATTAAATCCATAGATTGCCTTAGGCAAGATGGACGTCTTCACAATGTTGATTCTTCCAATCCATGAGCATGGAATATTTTTCCACTTGTTTGTGTCATCTTTGATTTCTTTGAGCAGTGTTTTGTAGTTTTCATTGTAAATGTCTTTCATGTCTCTGGTTAGGAAGATGCCAAGGTATTTCATTTTTGTGTGTGTGTGGCTATTGTGAATGGAATTTTGCTTTTTATTTGGGTTTCTGTTTGTTTATTATTGTTGTAAAGAAATGTGATTGTCTTTTGCACATTTATTTTATATCCTGAGACTTTGCCAAAGGCCTTTATCAGTGTAAGGAGGGTTTTGACAGATTCTCTTGGGTTTTCAAGGTACACGATCATGTCACCTGCAAAGAGAGATAATTTGGCTCCTCATTTCCTATTTGAATACCCGATTGCCTTTTCTTCTCTGATTGCTCTAGCCAGGACTTCCAATACTATATTGAACAGGAAGGGTGAGAGTGGGTATCCTTGTCTTGTTCCAGTTTTCAGGGGAAATGGTTCCAATTTTTGCCCATTTAGGAGTATGCTGGCTGTGGGTTTCTTGTAGATGGCTTTTACTATTTTGAGGTATGTTCCCTGTATGCCTAGATGTTCGAGGGTTTTTATCAAGAAGGGGCGCTGGATTTTATCAAAAACTTTTTCTGCATCTAATGATATAATCATGTGGTTCTTGTTTTGACATCTGTTAATGTATTTAATTACATATATGTTTTTACGAATGTTGAACCAGCCTTGCATCCCAGGTATGAAGCCTACTTGGTCTTGATGGATGATTTTTGAGATGTGTTGTTGAATCCGTTTCGCTAGGATATTGTTGAGAATTTTAGCATCTATGTTCATCAAAGATATCAGCCTGTAGTTCTCTTTCTTTGTTGGGTCTTTACCTGGCTTTGGTATCAACATGATGTTAGCTTTATAAAATGATTTGGGGAGAGTTCCATCTTTTTCAATTGCCTGGAATACCTTCAGTATGATTGATATCAGCTCCTCCTTAAACATCTTGTAGAATTCTGCTGGAAAGCCATCTGGACTAGTGCTTTTTTTGTAGGTAGTTTTCTTATTACATAGTCAATTTCCTTGATTGTTATTGGTCTATTTAGGGTCTCAATTTCTTCTTGTTTCAACCTAGGCAGGTTGTTTGATGTCTGAAAGTCCTCCATTTCCTCAAGGTTTTCAAGTTTGTTTCCATACAAGTGTACGTAGTAGTCTCTAATAATCTTTTGTATTTCTTCAGAATCAGATGTGACTTCATCTTTTTTGTTTCTGATTGTGTTTATTTGGGATTTCTCTCTCTTTTTCTTGGTCAGTCTAGCTAGGGGACCATCAATCTTGTTTATCCTTTTGAAGAACCAGCTTTTTGTTTCACTGATTTTTTTGTAGTATCTTTTTGTCTTCTATGTCCTGGATTTGGGCTTTTATTTTGGTGATCTGGATTCTTCTGCTGAAATTTGGTTTTGGTGGTCTTGCTTTTCCAGCTTCCTTAGGTGGTTTATTAGGCTATTAATTTGTGATCCTTCTATTTTCTTCATGTGCATTTGTAGGGATATAAATTCCCCTCTTACTACAGCGTCCCAGAGATTTTGGTAAGATGTTTCTTCATTTTCATTTGTTTCCAGGTACCTTTTAATCTCTGTTTTGATTTCATCATTGACCCAGGAGTTGTTTAGCATCATGCTGTTTAGTTTCCATGTCTTTGTGGGCTTTAGGGAGATCTTGTTGGTACTGATGTTTACTTTTATTCCATTGTGGTCCAAGAAGGTACATGATAAAATTTCATTTCTTTTAAATTTGCTTATACTTAATTTATGGCCAAGTATGTGGTCGATCTTAGAGTATGTCCCATGCAGTGATGAGTAGAATGTATATTCTGTGGTCTTTGGATGGAGTGTTCTGTAGGTATCAATTAAATCCATTTGGTCAAGAGTCACATTGAGGTTTCTGATCTCGTTGCTAATTTTTTTGTCTTGATGATCTGTCTAGGGTTGTGAGTGGGGTGTTGAAATCCCCAGTTATGATGGTGTTGGAGTCGATATCTTTTTTTAGTTTACCTAGAAGCTGCTTTATGAAAGTTGGCATTCCTGTTGGGTGCATATATGTTTAAGATGGATATTTCTTGTTGATGGATTGAACCTTTTGTCATTATGTAGTGGCCTTCTGTATCTTTTTAACTTATTAATAGCTTGAAGGGTATTTTTTTCTGAAATTAACATCACTACTCCTCCTTCCTTTTGTGTTCTGTTCGCCTGAAAGTTTGTTTCCCATCCTCTTACTTTGAGTCTGTGATTGTCCTTTTGAGTCTCTTGAAGGCAATAGATTGTTGCCTGGTGATATTTTATCCATTTTGCCATTCAATATCTTTTCAGTGATGTATTTAGTCCATTCACATTTAGGCTAATGATTGAAATGCAAGAATTGATCCCTGTCATAAGGTTCTTAAAGAGTTGTTGTTCCTGTTTGTTTGTTGTCTTTCTTTGGGTTTTGGAGTTGGTTCATGTGTGTTTTTAATCTTTTGTATGTACTCTTGTGAAGAATGTTGTTCTTTTTTCCTTTTCTTCTGTGTTCAGTACTTTCTTAAGTGTTTCTTATAGAGGTGGTCTGGTGGCAGTGTAGGTTCTTAGGGATTCGATACCTGGAAAAGATTTCAATTCTCCCTCACTAATGAAGCTTAGCTTGGCTGGGTAGATTATTCTTGGTTGAAATTGTTTATCCTTTAGAACTTTGAAGATAGGACTCCAGGCTCTCTTAGCCTGGAGGGTTTCTGTAGGTAAATCGGCTGCTATTCTAATGGGTCTTCCGTAGGTAGTCTGGCCTTTTTCTCTTGCTGTCTTTAGGATTTTTTCTTTTATAGTTACTTTGTTTAGGCATATTTTTATGTGTCTGGGAGTTGGTCTACTCATTTATTGTCTTGCAGGGGTTCTCTGAATCTCTTGTCCTTGAATTTTTGCATCACTGATGAGATGAGGGAAGTTTTCTTGAATGGTTTCATGAAATGTTTGTTCCAGTGTGATCTCTGACTCTCTCTGTGCCTCAGGAAGGCAAATTACTCTTAGGTTCGTTCTCTTGAAGTAATCATTCATCTCCTGAAGGTTTTGTTCTGACTTTTTAAGCTTCTTTTATATGTTTTTGACAGTTTGGGTTAGTTCTGTATTTTGGTCTTCAAGTTCTGAGATTCTTTCTTCTGCTTGGCTAATTCTGCTTTCCATGCTAATTAGTTTTTTATTTATTTTTATCACAGTATTCTTTACTGCTGTTATTTCTGTCATCAGCTCCTTCCTATTTTCCTCTTGTTGCTCCTCAATTTTTAAAACTCTCTCTATTAATAATGCCTTGTTGTTTGGATTTGTTGCTTGTGACCAGTCATTCTGGGGGCTCTTCGTTGTTTGTGTTCCAAAGTCTGTTTTCTCATTGTCTGACCTCCCAGAGGTCTGTGTGAGCCCTGTATTCTTCTTTTAGTTTTTCTCCATTTGTGCAGATTTTTCCTCCCTACTTTTCTCTCCATTTCCCCGTCTTCTTTAATTCTGCTATTCTGGGGTGGAGGGGTTTCTTTTACTTCTGTTTGTTCAATCTCCTATTCTTCCTAATGTATTTCCTCTTGCTTTGTTCAGTTCTAGAGTTGGACTGTGGGTTGAGGGCAGTCCTTTTTGTAGTTTTGAGGTTTAATTAAGTGGGCAACTGTGATTCAAAATCTCTCTGCAGATCCCGGTATCCGCCAACAGCTGTATGGATAGTCTGAAACCCACTTCCCACTGCCTTGGAGTCTGTCCATGCAGTGGGGTTGTGGGTTTACTCTCTGAAAGCAAAATGAGGTTAACAGAGGCAAGAGAATGGAGCAGGCAGTGGGGGGGGAATGGAGAGAGAGAGGAGTGAGAGGGAAAACAGTTGAATATACCAACTGATAAGTGAAAAGAGATGCAAAGACTGAAACAAATATAAAGAAAAACAATAACCACGACTGAAAGCTAACCAACAACCATATAAAAAGCTAAAACATACAATGATGCTAACGTACACACTGAGCAAACTCCTTATTGGTGTGCTATTCCTTTATACAAATATGGGGTTTACAGGGAAATAAGAAAAAAGGAAAAAGAACAAAAAGAAGAAAAAAGTAAGAAAAAGGGGAGAAGGGATAGATTAAAGTCAGTAGACTAACCGAACCAACCAAGCACACTCTGAGACTTTTCCTTTAAGTCCAATGTCCTTTCAGCTCTGATTTCTAGCTGTCTTTGCAGGCTGGTAGAACTGTTCACAGTTAGGGTCAGTTGCCCCTGGCCTGCTGTGAAGAACAGTTCAGATATGGGCCCCCTGCCCAGTCTATTACTGAGATCTGGCTTTTTCTATTATCCAGAGGGATGAACCTCTGTCATTCCCATTTTGATGTTGTTACCTTGGTTCCCCAGCAGGTGGTGCTATCTCGCAGCTACAGTCCAGATGGGAGTGAGCTAGTTATGGATTTGTGACCTGCAGCTGCAACTTCACGGGGAGAGTTCCACAGGCCTTTATCCCGGCTAGGGGCGTGGTATGGCAGTGACAGCAGCAGCCGGGCAGCGGTGATCTCAGAAGATCCTGCTTGCGGCGGCTTCATGGTCTGAAGTCATGGGTCGCTTTAGGCATGAGCTGGGAATGACCACGGTGGCTGCATCCACAACTGCAGGAGTAGCCCGGACAGCTGTGATATCTGAGTAGCGATGGCGGGTCACGGGTGACCATGGCGGCTGAGCTCCCTGTGAAGAGTGGGCTGCAGAAGATGGGAGCTGCAGCCCTTGGGAGAGAGCTAGGGTCTTTATGAGTGTTCTCCTTCACAGAGGGTCTCACAGACCATGCCGTCCCATCACCATCTTGCCGGAAGTCTCAGTAACTAGTTTCAGTTCACAGATTATTGTATAATAATAATTATACAATATAATATATTGTATAATTATATACAACTATAATTATATAATAATGAAATTATATAATAATTTGGGCCATCCTTTACTTACTTTTTTCTTTCCTACTAAGGATGACCTGGAACTGGCTGTTCATGTTGAAATATACATCATTGCATCATTTTCTTTTCCTTTTCAGAAGCTACCTATTATTAAGTTCATATCCCCATTTTTACACTCTCAGGTGTCTCTCCCATTTCACAATTGATTCCAGTGTAGACTTAATGGTAAACAGAATAAGAAAGAAGAAAGGAAATATAATCATGAATACTATGCCTACCTTCCTTTTTTCCTTTCCCCCTTTACTTTCCAGTACATATGCACACACAAACACATCCACACTTCAGAAGTTGTTCCAAAAGTGACAATGCTGTATTATTGTGAAAGGGTTCATTTAGTTCCTATAATAACTCCTCTGATTTTACTTTTGGTATCCTGAAATGCTATCAGGAATAAAATCCTGATTTCCAGAAAAGACTATAAGCATTCGTTGGTAACTTGTATTGGAATTCCATCTAACTAGAATAAATGAGGGACATCTTTTCCTTACAGATTGTTTGTAATTTTTAGTATTAGCAGCCATAATCCATAAGGAGCTATCAGAATGACCATGTATGATACTCTATGAAGAGTGATCCAAGAGAGGAGAAAATTCTATTTAGATCAAGAATGTAGTAGCACTGAAGAGGGAGTAGGGAAAGCCTGAAAAGAAAGAAAGGAGATAGTAGACCCTGTATCTGTCATTCACCTTTCAAAGCTGCCATCCCAAATCCAAAACCATCATCACATTGGGATGAAGCCCCTACCTCTGACTTGCAGTTACTTGATTTTATTTGAGAAACAGCAAAGATATCTATGACTCATAAAGGACATAAAAGTAGTGGAGGGACCTGACAATTAGGCCATTTAGAAGGGCAAGAGCAAGCAACAGAATTTGAAGCAAAGTTAAGCTCAAAATGCTGTTTCACATGATGCTTGGGTTCAGTAATAAAGAACTGCATTGTAAATCTTGATTTATTAAACTTTGTTGATAAGCCTAAGAATTTTGTTCCAAACATACAGAGGCTTATTTCTAAGAAAACAGGATATGCCATGCTCCAAATAACTGATTTTTATGGGAAAATTGTTTTCCGGACACTGACTCAAAATTATTTCTAAAACATTAGGTCTTCCAGTGAGCTAAGTCATGTTTACCCTATATTTTAAATTCAAATAATTGTGCTGTTCCAATGAATGGGTCAAATTACTGCTCCATCTGGTGAATCTCTAGTGATATGTTTCTGTGTTTGTTGGTGTTTCAAGTAAAGGAGAACCACTCTCCAGGTCAATGAAGTATCTCACTTTATATGAGTGAGTCCATTTGAAGTGTGGAGGGAGGAGCCATTGATGACTTTTATCTTTATCCTTGTGAAGACAGAGCTTGTGCTGAGACTAGAAAAAGCAAGAAAAATAATGGAAAGATTGCTAAATGTGTGTATGTGTACGGGAGGGTTCACAAAAGTGAGTCTGACTGAATTGCAGACAAGTGTCATGTTGAAAAATTTGTTTCCATCTATTCAAGAATAAGTGTTCTTCTAGCTTGAATATGTAAAAAATACTATCAGATAGCCAGGCTCAGTGGCTCAGCCTGTAATCCTGCGCCTTTGGAAGGTTGAGGTGAGTGGATTGCCTGAGCCCGCAGGTTCGAGACCCACCTGGGCAGCGAGACCTCATCTCTACAATAAAAATTAAAAAATCAGCCGGGTGTGGTAGCGCACGCCTGTAGTTCCAGCTACTTGGAAGGCTGAGGTGGAAGGATCGCCAGAGCTCAGCAGGTTGAAGCTGCGGTGGCCGGGAGCGGCCACTGCACTCCAGTCTGGGTGACAGAGTGAGACTCCAACTCAAAAAAAACCCAAACAAAACAAAACTGTCAGATGAAAGACACTGTTATTAAAAATTTTTTTTTTTAAAAGAAATGTCAAATGTTACTTATTCTTCACTTGTGGTTCTTTCTCAGTTTTTCTGGATATCGTCTGATTCCCATTTTTGTGAATGTTCTATGTGAGTGCAAGGGAGAGGAAAAGCAAACATGATATGCTGACTAAAGTCCTCTTCATTCATGCTTGTTAGAAGTTTATTAATTGTGATCTGTTTCTGAGTAATCTCACCTAATACTTCCTATTATACTGATCTGAAGGCATTTTTACCATGTATTCACGTAACAAAACAATATATTTTTTAAATTGCTTGTGTCTGAAGTACAGCAATATCAGGGGATTGCTCTTGTGCCTCTCTCTTGCCCAGTTATATAACTGTTTACCAGCGGTCCAATGTTGGAGGGAGAGTACTTCCAAAGAGTACTTAATTGGTCACTTTTGTGACTTTTTGATACTTTAAAAGATTATATAGGAAACAAAGGGTGCAATGGATGAATACAAAAAGTTCTTCAAAATACCCCAATAGAATTTTTTTTTTTGAGTTGGAGTCTCACTCTGTCACCCAGACTGGAGGGCAGTGACTGCTCCCAGCCACCACAACCTCAACCTGCTGGGCTCTGGCGATCCTTCCGCCTCAGCCTTCCAAGTAGCTGGAACTTCAGGCACACACTACCACGCCCAGCTAGTTTTTGACTTATTGTGGAGATGAGGTCTTGCCAAGTTTCCCAGGCAGGTATCAAACCCACGGGCTCAGGCAATCCACTCACCTCAGCCTCCCAAAGGTGCGGGATTACAGGCTGAGCCACCAAGCCTGGCAGAATTTTTTTTTTTACCATGGGTCATTGATAAAGTGTACATGCTACCATTTAATTAAATTATATGTCTGCATAACTACGCTTTTTCTGCAAGTGGCTATCAGGTTGAAATAAAACTGGAATAATTTGAACAAGTCACACATTTTCTTTTTCTTATCCCACAAAAAACACAATAGAGGGTTTTTGTTTAGTTTTGTTTTCGTTTTTAGGCATTTGCAGTAGCCTCTGTGATAAACAGTGGTAGTTCTGACTAGGGAGATGGTCTTAGATTTGGAATAAAAGCAGAAATCAATGCTTGACTTTGATATTTTACATTTAATTAACTCCCAGCAAGTCACTAAACCCCTCTAAACCTTTGATTGTTAATCTTTAGACTGGTAATGATAATGTTATTTCAAGTAGTTATCTACTGTGGGTTGTATAAAAATTAATAATACACATAAAATATGTGTGACTGTGCTTTGAAAATGCCAAAGCCCTATACATTAATTTAATGCTAAAAACCCAGATAAACACAACAAATTTTCTTATAGAGAAATAGAAATGTATCATTTGCAAACTACATTTGGTTACTTAAAATTGCAGTGTTAATCTTTGTCATTGGATTGAAAGTGAATTATGTGTGTCCATTTTTATAGTGTAGGCAGTGTAGTTAATTACCCCAATTTGTCCTGCTTATCATTGCAGAGAACTTTATAAGTTTCATGTAGTCAAAAACAGTTTCCTTTATGACTAGTACCTTTTGTGTTATGAATAGAAAGTTCTTTATAAACTTAATATTAGGAATATATTTACAAAATATCTTCTTGTATTCTTTGAATTCATTTTTACATGTGAATAAAACATAAGGTTTTGTTCTGACTATTCTTTATTATTATCTCCCCAAAAGTAGTTTATTATGTACACTCACTTTAGAAAATGCTAACTTACTGATATATTTAATATGACCCCCAAGGATGCTATAAGAACAAATGCTGGTGTGACTATTTGTGACATGTCATGTCAGAAGCATTTCCCCTGACGTTTATGTACTCCTTACTTAAAGATTTGAAGTTTACAAGGCATGTATAATATCTCAAAGTTCGTTCATAGAATAATTTTCAGTGTAAAAAATGTTTAGTAGTGAGATCTATTAAGACAATGCAGAAATGGACTCCCCAAACATTTTAATTATCACCAGGAAGGCCTAATAAAATGACTAACACCTACTTTTAGATATCCTTAATGTGTGAGAGAATTTATTTAACAAAAGTAAGTTGTAAGATTAAAATATCTTGTCACTCTAATATTGCATCATTTATATTCTTACATATTGTCACAACTAATCATGATAGCTCATCCAGAAACAACCTAAATTCAGATTCTTAAACTATTATTAAAGTTTTTATATGACATGATAGGAAATAATTGTATACATTCTGAAAAGATAAGGGATTTGAGTACTTCTTTCAGGTTAAGTAACTCTTCTATTACACCTTATGGTTCTATTAAACGCCACAGTTCAAATTAATACTGAGGTTCAGAGATGGTAGAGAGGCTTAATTTATGCTAGTTAACTGACAACACACATGCTTCCCAGAGCAATATGTTGATGGACACTGTGTGTTGGGTATCTGTGATGCAGCTTTGAATGTCCACATTTCTAGGCACACTAGCTCATATGCAAAAATTTGTGAAATGGATTGGTTCATTTGAATCCTAATTTATTAATTGTAACCTGATACATAGTTGGAAGGGGGAAGAATGCTCATAGTGGCTGATTCTTTTCCCTAAATAAATATTTTCTTAGAAAATTCAGTTAAGGTTTGCTAATGAGGACAGTCAGGTAAAGGCAGTTGAATGATCTCAAGGACCATCTGTGTCTCTCCTTCATATTGGGCTTCACTTTCCATCTAGTTCAGGAATCCTCTGTGATCCTGGGACAGTGTCAACATTCAGTATTTGTGAGCCTTCTTTTACTCCACTTCTTTCATTCACTGAAACCTGCATGTTACCATAAATTAGATCATGCGTAATATTATTTGTAGTCTCCTTTTGAGACCAAGATACTTCACTGATCCCTTAGGAAGGTTTGAGATGTTCTTTGGTCTCATTTATCATTCATGTACAATAATCAATAGTCAGTTACTCATTCTGCAGGTTGAGGATGAGAGCACTAGTTTTAGAAATGTCACCAAGTATCAGATCAATTCCAGGATCATACATTGCATTGCATTTCATTTTCGTTCTCTTTACTCACCATTCATCTGGAATGGTTTCTCAGTTTTACTTTGTCTTTCATGATATTGACATTTTTAGAATACAGTTCCTTTGTTTTGTAGTAATTTCCTCCATTTGTATTTGTGTGATGGTTCGTTGTAATTAGATTATGATTATATAATTTAGTCGGGAATATCACTTGGCAAGAAGTGATGTTCTATGCTTTTCAGTGCAGTCTACATATTTGTTCAATATACAGTATATACATGTGTATGTATTCTGGTAAAATATGTATTGTTTGGCCTGCATGTATTTTTAAAGTTACTGACACGGCATTAAATTATATCTCATCTTGTTACTTTTTAGCACAGTAATATAAGATCCTTCTTTTTTGTTGTGTATATCTTTAGCTGTTGCTTTTAACTGGTATGCAGAATTTATTCCATGGCATACATCAACCTGTTTCCTTAGTGAGGAATACTCATATTGCTTCGAACTCCTTGCCTTCACAAACAGTGCTGCAAAGTGATCATCAATCCCCATGGATCTGTTTGAATATTTCTATATTAGTATAAAAAAGAGAGGACTTGATGGGCCATAGGGGTTCACAAACAGAGTACTGCCTGTTGCTTTCCACAGTGTCACACTAGTCTCCATTCCATCAACAATGCCTGATGATTCTAATACATATACAGTCACATCAACACTTACCATGATCAAGCTTTGTGATTCTGGCCAGTCTAATGGATGATAACCTAGATTGCATTGTGTTTTAGTTTGCATCTATCTGATAACTTGTGAGTTTGAACAACTGTTTATATGATCATAGTGTTTGGGATTTTTTTTCTGTAATTACCTATTTATGAACTTTGCTCAAAATGTCCATGTTTTTGTCATGTTCATCTGCATATGCTCTTTTAGAATATTCTATATTTTGGAATAAGATTATCAAATTTCTAAACAAAATTTTATATCATTTTAATATGATTGGATTACATTTGTAATCAATTTGATAAAAATAAAATTTTTTCAGTAAAATTGAAATCATGTCTGTATGGTATAGTTGTTTGTCCTTCTAAACAATATGTTTAAATTTGATCTCCAGCATTTGAAGTGGGGCTTCATGGGAGATGTTTGGGTGATGAATAGATTGTTGATCTCCCTAAGGGTGGGGGCATGTGAATACTCACTCCATTTGTTCTCATTAGAGTGGGTTGTTAAAAAGAGCTTAGCAACTCCTCCACTCCTTTCTCTTGCTTTCTCTCTCACCTCTCATGTAACCTCTGCACATGCTAGCTTCCCTTCATCTTCTGCCATGATTGGAATCAGCCTGAGACCCTCATTAGAAGCAGATGTTGATACTTGCTTTTTGTGCAGCTCACAGAACTATGAACCAAATAAGCATCCTTTCTTTTAAATTATCCAGCCTCATGTATTCCTTTATAGCAAAACAAAACAGAGTAAGACACATAAAATCCCCAATTTGTATTTTGCCTGTTAATTTTGTCATTGCTGTTCTTTATTCTATTTATGATATAACTTTTTGCTTTACTGTTTCACTTTTGAAATTTGAAATTTTTCCACTTCCAGTTCACCAAAATAATTTCTAATTTTATGGTTTTAATTTAAACATTTGGCTTTTTAATCTACTTACAGTCTATCCTTAAATATGATGTTGAGTAAAGATCTGAATATTTCTCCAAATAGTGAACTGACTTTCTCAACATTATTTGTCAAACAGTTTGTTCTTTTTTGGTTATGTAATCATCATTAATTACATATTTTGCATACTTATATTTCTGACCTCAATATTTGCTCCATTTATTCCTGTGCCATCACCTCACTGCATTTATTCCTATGATAGAGCAAGATTAAGCAAGTTATTAATAGAACCTTTATATGTTGACATATATTTTGTAGTAAGTCTACCAAGAGCTAAACATTTTTTTTTGAAAAACAAAACCTACATTAACCCTGTGGGGTTTTAGGGGGGGAGGGGGAGTGCTTTAGATATCAGGTCAATTTCTTTGTTACATAATTGGGTATCCTATTTCTATATAAGTATTCTTTTTTTAATCAATATTTTTTTATTATGATATTGTGGGGTACAGTTGAGGGTTAGGTATACAAATATGCTTCGTTCAGGCATCCTTGTTGATAAGAGGTGACTCCACAGTCCCAGACAGATATTTACTACCGTTAATCCCATCTTTCTTCCCCTCCCCCCAATAGTTTCCCACCACTGTCAGTCATTTTCTTATACTATTATGCTGGATGTTCAAGGTCCACTATATGAGTGAGAATATGTGATACTCAGATCTTTGTTTCTGTGAGAGGTCACTCAGTATTATAGACTCTAGTTCCATCCAGGCTACTGCAAAATTCATGATTTTGTTCTTTTTTATGGCTGTGTAGTATTCCATCGTGTACATGTACCACATTTTGTAAATTCAGTCCTCTTTTGATGGACAGCATGGTTGCTTCCAAGTTCTTGCTATTGTGAACAATGCTGCGATAAACCTATGTGTGCAGGTATCTTTTTTATAAAGTGATTTGAGTTCTTCAGGGTATATTCCCAGTAGGGGGATTGCGGGGTCATATGAGAGGTCAATATTTAGAGCTTTTAGGAATCACCGTACTGTTTTCCACAGAGGTTGCACTAGTTTGCACTCCCACCAACAGTGTAGAAGTGTTCCCCTTTCACCATACCCTCTCCAGCAACTGTTATTTTTTGAGTTATTGATAATTGCCATTCTGACTGGAGTTAGGTGGTATCTCAGTGTGGTTTTGATTTGCATCTCCTTGATGATTAGTGAGGTTGAACATTTTTTCATGTGTCTGTTGGCTGCTCGGGTGTCTTCCTTTGAGAAGTGTCTGTTCATATCTTTTGCCCACTCTATAATGGGGTTGTTTGTTTTTTTCTTTTCAGAACATTTGAGTTCCTTGTAGATCCAAGATGTTAAGCCTTTGTCGGTCTTGGAGTTGGCAAATACTTTTTCCCAGTCTGTAGGCTGTCTCCCTGCTCTCTTGACGGTTTCTTTGGCTTTGCAGAAGCTTGTCAGTTTAATGAGGTCCCACTTGTCTATCTTATCTCTTATGGCCTGTGAGTTTCGGGTTTTGTTCAGGAATTGGATGCCAGTTCCAATATCCATGAGGGTATGTCCTTCATTTTCTAAGATTCTGATGGTTTGAGGTTTTACATTTAGGCCTCTGATCCATTTAGAGTTAATTTTTGTGTATGGGGATAGATAGGGGTCCTGTTTCAATCTTCTGCATGTGGTCAGCCAGTTTTCCCAGCACCATTTACTGAATAGGTTTTCCTGTCCCCAATGGTAGGTGGTGGAGGCTTTGTTGAAGATGAGTTGGTTGAGAAATTGAGGTTTTGCTTCTGGAATATCAATTCTATTCCATTGGTCTATATGCCTGTTCCTATACCAATACTAAGCTGTCTTGATGATTGTAGCTTTATAGTAAAGTGTGAAGTCTGGTAATGTGATACCACCTGCTTTTTTTTTTTTTTTTTTTTTTTTTTGCTGAGGGTTGATCTGGCTATTCTTGGTCGTTTGTTTTTCCACACGAATTCCTGTGTTGTTTTTTTCTAGGTCTGAGAAGAATGTTGCTGGTAATTTGGTGGGTATTGCATTAAATCTGTAGATTGCCTTAGGTAAGATGGACATCTTCACAATGTTGATTCTTCTAATCCATGAGCATGGGATATTTTTCCACTTGTTTGTGTCATCTTTGATTTCTTTGAGCAGTGTTTTGTAGTTTTCATTGTAAAGGTCTTTCACGTTTCTGGTTAGGAAGATGCCAAGGTATTTTG
>NW_007256223.1:16928-18937 GCF_000164805.1 Carlito syrichta | reverse complement strand
AACAGGAGGGGTGAGAGTGGGCATCCTTGTCTTGTTCCAGTTTTCAGGGGAAATGGTTCCAGTTTTTGTCCACTTAGGAGTATGCTGACTGTGGGTTTCTTGTAGATGGCTTTTACTATTTTGAGGTATGTTCCCCATATGCCTAGCTGTTCGAGGTTTTTTAGCAAGAAGGGATTCTGGATTTTAACAAAAGCTTTTTCTGCATGTAATGATATAATCATGTGGTTTTTGTTTTGACATCTGTTGATGTATTTAATTACATTTATGGTTTTACAAATGTTGAACCAGACTTGCATCCCAGGAATGAAGCCCACTTGGTCATGATGGATGATTTTTGAGATGTGTTATTGAATCCGGTTTGCTAGCATCTTGTTGAGAATTTTAGCATCTATGTTCATCAAAGATATTGGCCGGTAGTTCTCTTTCTTTGTTGGGGCTTTACCTGGCTTGGGTATCAATGTGACATTAGCTTCATGAAATGATTTGGGGAGAGTTCCATCTTTCTCAATTGCCTGGAATACCTTCAGTAGGATTGGTATAAGCTCCTCCTCAAATGTCTTGTAGAATTCTTCTGGAAAGCCATCTGGTCCAGGGCTTTTTTTGTAGGTAGTTTTCTTATTACATAGTCAATTTCCTTGATTGTTATTTGTTGGGAGCCAGCCTTGGAGGCCCACCTGATTGACAAAGTCCAGATGCACTGAGGACCCCCGGCTGCAAAGCGAGTCCGGGCAGCTCAGGCCCTTCTGTCTTCCATCTTTGCTGTTGGTACAGCTGAAGAAATTCTGTGCAGTCGTGGAAGAAGAAGATGGTATGTTTATGTGAAGTACTCACAGCTAGCCTGGAAATGTCATGGTTCATTTTCCCATTTTCCCACTATGCTGCTTGGCCTTTTCTAACATATGCAAGGGTTAAACTCTGAAGCACATCAAGAATGCTTTCTTTCACTTTGTTATAAGTTACTAGATATTGCTTGAGTAAAAAATGATATAAGTATATTCACTCCTTATTTGATTTAGAATTATGCAGCTTAGTGTTTAGACATAAGGGCTTTCAGAAGTACAAGTTTATGGTAAGTTCATTATGAGCTCATTATAAGTTCTAACACTTATCTAGGAGTTATGTAGGTGATTTATAACACTGTCTTCACAGACTTAGGATAAAGATTAATCGTTAAGGTTTTTACTTAATTCAATAGTTAAAACTCTAAGTTAACATTTATAGAGTGGGTTTTCACTGAACTCATAATATACTAATCAGACACTTTTATGATAACTTAGTTAAAGACAGAAAGCAATCTTGGGGGCCTGGGAAACATTACTAAAAGCTTCTTTTGAGTTTTCTTTAGAAACAAGCACTGCAGGATAAGAGAAAAGTAACAAAGACACCTGGACAAGAAAGGCAATTACAGAACTCTGAAGGCCATAAAGCCCCAGAAGGAAGACTACTGCTAAACTTTCTGGAGACAGTTCAAGGACTGTAATTTGGGACTTTGGACTAAAACTATCATCTTTGGCCTTATGAATAAGATTCATTATCTGAATGTTTACAGGGTTCTTGGCTTGTTTATTGCTAAGACCACTAGATGGTGGTAACTTGTAGAGGATATGTATGTGAAGGAATTTTCTTTGTCTTGCCCCTTTTATGAATGATATAAAAGCTCTGTGTTAAGTAACATTAAATTGTCATCTGATCAGGAAGCAGGTGTCCGGGTATATTATCTTCATCTTTCACCTATCCGTCTCTCCTTCAGGACATCTCACGACCCTCGTGGGGCGGGACCCCCGCAGTTATTGGTCTATTTAGGGTCACAATTTCTTTTTGTTTCAAGCTAGGCAGGTTGCGTGATGACAGGAAGTCCTCCATTTCTGAAAGGTTTTCAAGTTTGTTTCCACACAAGTGTACATACTAGTTGCTAACAATCTTTTATATTTCTTCAGGATCAGATGTGACTTCATCTTTTGTGTTTCTGATTGTGTTTATTTGGGCTTTTTCTCTCTTTTTATTGGTCA
>NW_007256223.1:0-16646 GCF_000164805.1 Carlito syrichta | reverse complement strand
TCAATTAAGTCCATTTGGTCAAGAGTCACATTGAGGTTTCGGATCTCATTGGTGATTTTTTGTCCTGATGATCTGTCTAGGGTTGTGAGTGGGGTATTAAAGTTCCCAGCTATGATGGTATTGTAGTTGATTTTTTTTTTAGTTTACCTAGGAGCTGCTTTATGAAAGTTGGTGCTCCTATGTTTGGCGCATATATGTTAGATATTTCTTGTTGGTTGATTGAAGCTTTTATCATTATGTAGTGGCCTTCTGTATCTTTTCAAGTTTTTGGTAGCTAAAAGGGTATTTTGTCTGAGATTAAGATCGTGACTCTGCCTTTTTTTGTGTTCCATTTGCCTGAAAATTTGTTTCCCATCCTTTTACTTTGAGTCTGTCCGTGTCCTTTCTAGTGAGGTGAGTCTCTTGAAGGCAATAGATTGTTGCCTGGTGATATTTTATCCATGTTGCCATTCTATGTCTTTTCACTGGTGCATTTAGTCTGTTCACATTCAAGCTAATTATTGAAATGTGAGAGTTGATCCCTATCATAATGTTCTTACAGAGTTGTTGTTCTCCCTGTTTGTGTGTTGTCTTCCTTTTGGTTTTAGAGTTGGATCATGTGTGATTTTAATATTTTGCCTGTACTCTTGTGAAGAACATTGTTGTTCTTTTTTCCTTTTCTTCTGTGTTCAGTACTTTCTTAAGTGTTTCTTGTAGAGGTGGTCTTGTGGCAGCGTAGGTTCTTAGGAATTGGATATCTGGGAAAGATTTCAATCCTCCCTCACTGATGAAGCTTAGCTTGGCTCGGTAGGTTATTCTCGGATGAAATTGTTTATCTTTTAGAACTTTGGAGATAGGTCTCCAAGCTCTCCTAGCTTGGAGGGTTTCTGTAGATAAATCTGCTGCTATTCTAATTGGTCTTCCCTGGTACATAGTCTTGACCTTTTTCTCTTGCAGCCTTTAGGATTTTCTCTTTTATACCTACTTTGTTTAGGTGAATTATTATATGTCTGGGAGTTGGTCTTCTCATTTGTTGTCTTGCAGGGGTTCTCTGAATCTCTTATGTTTGAATTTTTCATCCTTGATGAGATGAGGGAAGTTTTCTTGAATGATTTCATGAAATGTTAGTTCCAGTGTGGCCTCTGTTTCTCTCTCTGCCTCAGGAAGTCCAATTACTCTTATGTTAGGTCTCTTGAAGTGATCATTCATCTCTTGAAGGTTTTGTTCTGGCTTTTTTAGCTTCTTTTCTATGCTTTTGACAATTTGGATTAGTTCTGTGTTTTGGTCTTCGAGCTCTGAGATTCTTTCTTCTGTTTGGCTAATTCTGCTTTCCATGCTTATTAGTTTGTTATTTATTTCCATCACAGTATTCTTTACTGCTGTTATTTTTGACATCAACTCCTTCCTATTTTCCTCTTATCTCTCCTCAATTTTTTTAATTCTCTCTATTAATGTCTTGATGTCTGGGTTTGTTGCATGTGACCAGTCATTCTGGGGGTTCTTCATTGTTTGTGTTCCGGAATCTGTTTTCTCAGTGTCTGATCTCCCAGGGGTCTGTATGAGACCTATATTCTTCTTTTGGTTTTTCTTCATTTGTGCAGTTTTTTCCCCCCTCCATACTTTTTCCTTCCCACTACATCACCATCTTCTTTAATTCTGTTATTCAGGGGTAGAGGGACTGCTTTTACTTCTGTTTGTTCAATTTCCTATTATTTATTATACCTTCTTACTTTGTTCAATTCTGGAGTTGGACTATAGGTTTGGGGTGGTCCTTTTTGCAGTTTTGAGATTTACTTAAGGGGGGAGCTGTGATCAAAATCTATCTGCAGATCCTGGTTTTCGCTGATGGGTGTATGGATAATCTGAAACCCACTTCCCACTGCCTTGGAATCTGTCCATGCAGTGTGGCTGTAGGTTTACTCCCTGAAATAAAATGTGGTTAGCAGAGGGAAGAGAATGGGGCAGACAGTGGGGGGAAGAGTGTGGTGGAGAGAGAGAGGAGTAAGTGGGAAAACAGACTAGTGTACCAGCAAATGAAGAGAGAGACCTAAAGTGAAACAGATAAAAACAATAAACCATGGCTGCAGACTAACCAACTCCCATATAAAAAATAAAACATACAGTGATGCTAACATACAAGCTAACCAACCACCTTATTGGTGTGCTGTTCCTCCATACAAAATTCGGTTTACAGAGAGGAGAAAAGAGAAGAAAAGAGGAAAAGAAAAAAAAGGAACAAAACAGTAAGAATAGAATTGTCATTAAACTAACAGAACCAATTGAGCACACTCTGAGACTTTTCACTTAAGTTCAATGTCCTTTCAGTTCTGATTTTTAGCTGTCTTTTCAAGCTGGTAAATTAGTTTGCAGTTAGGGTCAGTTGCCCCTGGCCTGCTGTGAAGGACAGTTCAGATCACCCTCAGTTCACCACTCAAATCTGGCCTGTGTCTGTTTTTCCTGATTTAGTGTTGTTACCTTGAATCGCCAGCAGGTGGTGCTATCTCAGCTGCTCGCTCCAGAGGGGGTGGAGCTGGATAGGAGTCAGGCAGTGGCCAGAGATGGGAGCCTGCTTCAGGGCACACAGGAGGAGACCCACGGCCGGCAGGACAGCATGGTGGCAGCAGAGGTGGCAGTGATCCCAGCAGATCTTGCCCACAGGGGCTTCAAGGACTGAAGTCATGGATCACCTCAGACATGGGTGGTGCGATGCACTATGGCCACCATGGAGGCCGGGGTAATGCTGGTGGCTGCTGAGTCTGCAGCTGCAGTGGCTGTCCATACCACTGTGGTGACAGCCACACTCCATGTGAACAGCGGGCTTCTGACATTGGGATCCACAGCCCCCAGGGAGAGAGCCAGAGACCCTCTGCATTCTCCTTTGCAGAAGGTTTCATAGACCAGGCTGCCCCGTTGCCATTTTGCCAGAAGTCATGAGTAATGTTTCTTGCACTGTTAGTGTTTTATATTTGTCTAGAATTTTCTCCATTTCAATTTAATTTTCAAATGTATTAGCTTAGAAATGAACCTGTTTTTGAGAAGTTTTCCTTGTGTTATAGTTACGCTTCTTTTTTGTACATTTCTTTGTTTGAATATTTCTTTTCTTTTTATTCTTGATCATTATTGTCACAGGTCTATCATAATAATCTTTTCAAAGAACCATAATTTTGTTTTGTTAATCTTCTCCATGGTTTTTCTCCTCCAGTTCATTGACTTACACCCTCCTCTATATTTTTTTGCTTCCCCATTGTGTTGTTGAGTCTTCTCTTTTTCAAACCTCTTTAGTTAAATGCATACTCTATTTGCTTTTACCATCTTGACTTCTGATTTGTGTTAATATAACTATACATTTTCTTCTAAATATTGCTTCATTGTGTTCCACATACTTTGTCATTTTATTGTCCGTCAGCTGTGAGTGTTTAACAATTTCTCATGATGTCTTTTTTAACTTAATTAATCAGCAATATATTATTTTGTTTAAAATATGTTAGATTTTTAAAAATGTAATCACATTTCAATATAGTCAGAGAACATTTTTATTATATTAATTCTGTGAACAATATTGAAGTCATATACATGATCTTTTTTTGTTTTCAAGGAATATTTTTGACAGACATTTGGTGGTATACTCTATATTATTTTTAGTAAAATGCATAAAATAATGCACTCATTCCACTTTAGAACATTTCCATCATCCCAGAAAGTTCTGCATTCCTATTTGCAGTCACTTCCCACTCCCACTTCACTCAAGGCAAACACTGAGTTGTGCTCTTTCTGCCTTTTCTAGAAATGTAATATACATGAAATCATACAATATGGATCTTTAAAAAAAAAGTTCCCTGTGTGCTTCCAACAAGACATATTCTCTTTTGTATAAAGAACTATGATGTCATTCTGTTCTTCTCTCATAGATCCTTAACTCTTTCTGGAAGCTTTTAGAATTTTCTCTTATTTCCATGAGTCCATTAAAGCTGATTTCTTTCTCTCTTGAATTCTGGAAAATGCATTGTCATTATTTTTCAAAGTGTTCTCTTCTAGATAGTCATTATTTATTTACTCTTAAACTTCCATAAATATATATATTTGTTTTTATCCTCCACAATATTCAGCTTTTCTTGGGTATGTTCTATTCTTTGTTTTCACACTTCAATAGCTTTAGGGGTACAAGTGATTTTTGGTTACATAGATAAATTTCAGAGTGGTGATGTCTAGGCTTTAGTGTAGATATCACTCAAGTAATTTAAATTGTACAAAATAAATAATTTTTTATCCCTCACCCTTCTCTCTCTCTTTCCCCCTCTGAATCTGCAAAGTTTATTATACCACTCTGTATGCTTTTGGGTACCCATAGCTTAGCTACCACTTATAAATGAGAACATGTGGTATTTTATTTTCTTTCTCTGAATTACTTCACTTAGATTAAAGACCTCCAGTTCCATCCAAGTTCCTACAACATACATTATTTTTTATGGCTGAATGTGTGTGTGTGTGTGTGTGTGTGTGTGTGTGTGTGTGTGTGTGTGTGTCATTTTCTTTATCTACTTACCAGTTGATGGACATTTAGGTTGATTTGATAACTTTGTGAATTATGAATTGTGGTATGATAAACATGTGAGAGCAGGTGTCTTTTTTGTATAAATACTTGTTTCTCTTTGGGTAAATACCCAGTAGTGGGATCACTGGATCAAATTGTAGATTCACTTTTAGTTCTTTAAGAAATTTTCATGCTGTTCTCCATAGAGGTTGTACTATTATTTTCTGGGTAAATTTTTCAATCTACTCTTTCAACTCTGAACTAATGAGCTTTTCATATGTATCCAAACTACTATTTATTCCCTCAACAATTTACATGATTTTTACAGCTACACATTTCCTCTTGAGTTTTTTCCTTATGATTTCTTCTTGTTTCATGTTTTAACATCTTCCTTTTTTTGTTAAAGTTATTATTAAAGTTATTTCTCATGCTTACTTTAAAATCTTGATCAGTGTGTTCTAGCAGTTTTGCTGCAGGTGGTGTATGTTCAGTTTGTTGCAGTTTTTTCAGTAGTTGTATTCCTCAGGTATCTAACTATGTTGGATTCTAAGCTCATATTTCTTGTGACTGCAGTTATTGTCTGGTAAATTGTATTGGGGAAGGGCTGAAGGGCAATCTCATTTGCTGCTGTTATCACAGCATAATGATTAATTGTACCTACTTTTCACTTTCAAAAGTGTCCTTATTTGGGTGAGAAATTATATAGTCATTCTCATTTAAAGCCAGGAATTAAGCTGTGTGTATCTCAACAAGTCTAACATAAGGTAAAGTGATAGCCTCAGGAAAGAAAGTCTCAGGAACCATGAAATACTATGCCCAAGAAACTAACTCCTTGGGGTTGTTAAAAGGAAAAATTTTTATATAAGTTAAACTTAAAAGAGTTTAATTATGCAAAGAGTGATTCATAAATTGGGAAGTTTTCAGAACCAGAACAAGTTTTTGAACAGCAACCTTCAACATGGTTAGGTAGTATTCAGGGACAGAAAACAGAAGTGAGATACAGAGGCAGCTTAATTGGTTATTGCTCAATGTTTTGTCTTATTTGAATCAGTTAGCCATCTGCAATTGACTGAAGCTCAGCTGCTGTAATTGTCTGAGACTCAGCTATTTGTTACAAGAGTATACTAAATTAGGCTTTCAGTAAGTTTAGATACTAAGGACTAAGTACATTGTCATAAGCATAAGAACTCAAATAAGAAGGCATTCTCAGGCCAAATTTAGTTGGAATTATGATTATATCACTTTTTAGCTCCTGGGAAAAGTATCACTGGAGAAGATATTCTTAAGTTAAGTATCCTTAACTTATCAAGTAAGTATTCTTAAATTGTAACTGGGCTTTGTCGATGGAAGGGATAGAGGAGTAAAGGCCCAAGGATTGTTCTTTGGCACTTTTCTATTTTCATCAGGTATTAATGCTACTATAATTTTACCCTAACTACACCTGTGTAGTTGCTGTTGGTTTCCACTGAGGAAGGAAGCAAGGGAGAAGGAGCAATGATGATAAATCTCTTTACTTCTCATTTTCTTTACCATTCTGATTACTGTTAAAGAAATTTAGGAAGTGAGAGAGAAACATAGTGTAAGGATGGGGAGGTGTATCCAGGTAATAATTGGTTTAAATTAATCAAATGAAAAGAAAATGCTGGAACAATGAGAGTTTCAATGATAAGGTCTAGTTCCTGGTCACCACTTGGTGATGTAGAACAAGTGGTAGGAGAGTGTCTGCCCCTAAATTATATTTAAAAAATTTTCTGAATTGAAAATAGAGGGCATGATTCAAATGATTTTTTCTTGTATTTTTAAAAATGAACTATATTTTAGAGCAATTTTTTTTTTACTAAAATTAAAGCTAAAGTACAGATAGTTTTCTTTTCTTTTTCTTTTTCTTTTTTTTTTGAGTAGGCTTCTCACTCTGTCATCCAGGCTGAAGGGGCAGTGGCATGTTTCTGGCCAAGGCAGCCTCAACCTGCTGGGCTCAAGCAATCCTTCCACCTCAGACTGCCAAGTAACTGGAACTACAGACACACTCCACAATGCCTGGCTAATTTTTTGATTTATTGTAGCGATGGGGACTCACCAAGTTGCCCAGGCTGGTCTTGAACCTGTGGGTTTAGTCAATCCTCTCATCTCAGCCTCCCAAAGTGTTGGAATTTTAGGTGTGAGCCAATTCACCCTACAGTTTCTCCCATTATCATCTTGCATTTCTGTGGTACATTTGTTACAGCTGATGAACCCATATAGAAACCTCATTATTAACTAATATTTATAGTTGGCATTGAGGTACACTCTTTGTGTTCTATGTGATTTGTCAAACATTTGTTGGCATGAAACCACCAATACAGCCTTACACAGGGTAATTTCATTGTCCTAAAAATTCTCTGTGTTCAACCTATTCACCCATTATCCTACTCACCAAATGCCCTGGCAACCACAAATTGAATTTTCCTGTCTTTATCATTTTACCATTTCCAAAATGTAATATAGTTGAAATCATATAGTAAATATAGTGTAGCCTTTTCAGATTGGCTTATTTTACTTAGCAACATGTGTTAAAGGTTGTTCCTTGTCTTTTCATGTCTTGAGAGTTTATTTTTATTAAGATTAATAATCTTTCCTTGTGTGAATATACCAGTTTATCGATACACTCTCCAAATGTCCATGGCATAAAAGATAAGATAGACAAGTTGGAAAAGCTTCTGCAAAACAAAAGAAATCATCAAGAGAGTGGAAAGACAGCCCACAGAATGGGGAAAAAAATTTGTCAACTGTATATCTGGCAAAGCCCTAACATCCAGGATCTACAAGAAACTCAAACATGTCCAAAGGAAAAAACAAACAGCCCCATTAAAAAGCGGGCAAAAGAGATGAATAGACACTTCTCTAAAGAAGATATATGGGCAGCCAACAGAGACATGATAAAAAGTGCTCAGCCTCACTAATCATCAGAGAAATGCAAATCAAAACAACATTGGAATACCACCTAACTCCATTAAAAATATCCAACATTAATAAAACAAACAAGATGTGGAGAAGATGTGGAGAAAAGGAATCGCTTCTACACTGCTGGTTGGAATGAAAAGTAATTCAACCTCTGTGGAAAACAGTGTGGGGATTTCTAAAAGAACTAGAAATTGACCTTCCATAAGAACATAAATAAATAGATAAGGGAAAAATGAATGTGATGTTAGACTCAGTAGGTTATAATTCAGACTGTTTCAATGAGTAGATTCATTGTGTCAGTGGCAAATGTACTAAAATCTGGTTAATTTTTTTTGTTGGGAAGTGCTATGCTTTAAAGGAACTCTGATATGTTCTTCGTCAAACTATTTCCATTCCTTCAGAGTTTTTCACCATTGACCAAGACTCAGCCTCCTGAGGAAATTGGGAAACAGCCTCCAATTAAGCCCAGAAGTACACAGATGTTTCTTCTTAATACTAATGACATATAGGGCCAGAGGAGCTCTCAAGTATGCAAACCATGTTTTCATAAGGGCTACTCTTCTCTCACAGCTTTTCCAGGAGAAGAAAATTATCTTTGTACTTTAAAAAATTGACCTAGCAATTTTTTGAAGTTACACCTATTTCCATCTGTGAAACAATGCAATGAATGTGTAGTCATAAATACTATGAGTTTGCATGAATTAATTCTATGAGTGAAATAATCTAATCTTTAAGCTGCAGTGAGAGGAAAGGGCATAATTGTTTAACTCTTCATGGAGCATGAGAAAATCTTTGTTCCTTTTGCCTTTTTTTTTACCTTTGACCTAGATTCAGCCTCCTGTGGCAATTAGGAAGCAGCCTTCAACTAAGTCCAGAAGATAGCATGCAAGTGTTTCTCCTTAAGCCTAATGAGTTCAATTGCCTAGTGTAGTACTTTTGTGGCAAGGGAACTCAAGAGTATGTTTTAGACTTTGCTTGAGTCCAACCACACTTTTTCTCTGAACTGGCACCAATTATCACACCAAATTCCATTACGTATTATGACAAAAGACTTCCAACATGTACGTTTGCGTTTGCTCTTTAACATCACTGGGAACATCTTAGGTTTTCTTTCAGCATTCTTCAAAGGAAATTTGGCAATCTCCTTTTTTGTAAAAGTAATTTACTTGCTTTTAAATACATAAATAGTTAAATAAACAAACAAAAGAAACAAGAGTGTGGTATTAAACTCAATTGTTTATATGGTAAACTGTTTGAATGGGTGGATCCATCTGCCACTTGGTGACAAATGAAGGAAAAACCTAGTTTGTTTGTTTATTTTTTTTCTTGCTTTAAAGGTATCCAAAAATTCGGTATGCCTAGAGCACTCTTACCTAGAGTGAAGTTATACTGATAATGTGTAGGCTTTCAGCTGATTAGCATCAATGTAGGTTTGTACGCAACTTTGCCACATTCTGGTGAAAGCACTGTTTACCACTGGGCAACATGTTTCTGGAAAAGAAAGAGAAAAGCTTCATTTTAAATTGCATTTTACTAAGGTGCTTCCTTTTGTGAACACTATGAAATAAGTATAACATTCTATCCTCCAGGATGCAAACCATGTTTCTATAATGGTCTGTGTCCTCTCCTCATAGCTTCTCTAGGGAGAAGGAGTTCTTTGTACTTTTACAAAAACTGATTTAGCAACATTGTTTGGGGTTTCACATATTTCAATTCCTTGAACAATGCAGCATGTAGTCTTAAATTATCTGGGCTTGGTTAAGTTATTTCCAGGAGTGAAATTATCTTGGGCTTTAAGCTGCAGTTAGAATAAAGACCATGAGTTTTTAACTCTTCATGAAGCCTTAAGCCTATCTCCTCTACCTCTGAATTTTTAACCTTTCACCTAGATTAGCCTCCTGAGGTAATTAGGAAGCGGCCTCCAATTAAGCCCAGACATACTTAACACACAGGTGTTTGTTTCTTCTTATGCCTAAAGATCCTTCTTGCCCAGTGAAGCACTCTTCTGACAAGGGAAGCCAAAAATGGGTTTTAGGTTTTCCTGAGGTCTCATTGCACTTTGTTCTCAACTGACACAATTGATCACACAACATTCTGTCGTTTATTATGCATAGAGTCCTACAACCTGCATGTTGGTGTTTTTCCTTTAACATTATTGGGGACATCTAAGGTTTTCTTTCTACTTGCTTCAAAGGCAATTTGGCAATCTCCTTTCTTTATTACAGTGTTGTGCTCCTCCCAAATAAATAAATGAAAAAAGAGTGTGGTGTTAGACTCAATATGTTATACTTCAAACTGTGTGAATGGGTGGATCCATCTGCCACCTGTCAGTTTTCAAATGAAGAAAAGATTGATTATTTAAAATTTTTTTCTTGCTATCCTGTAAAATTATCATATTATCTTTTTGCCAAATACTTATCTAGAGTGAAGCTACACAGACAATGCAGAGAACTTAAGCATGCTAGCATCAGTGTAGGTTTGTGGATGACTTTCCTATTCTCAAATGAATGCAGTGATTAACACTGAGCAACATGGTTTTGGGATAAGAATAGAAAAATTCTTGTTAACTTGCTTGTTGTTAAAATTGCCTCCTATTGTGAACCCCCTTGAAATAATCATATCACTCTAGTACCAAGATGGAAAGCATATTTTCACAAGGGACTTTGTTCTCTTCTTTTAGCTTGCATAGTTTGGGGTTTCACATATTTGGATCTCTGAAACAACACAATGTGTTGTCTTAAATACTATGGGTTTGCTTAATTTAATTCGACAATGAAATTATCTAGAGTATTAAGTTTCAGTTAAAGGGCTTGAGTTTTTAACTATTCATGGAGACTTCAGGCTATCTTCGTTCATTATGACTCTGTGACTTTTGACCTAGATTAAGTTTCCTGAAATAATTAGGAAACAGTCTCCAAGTAAACACAGAAGAATGTAACATGCAGGAGTTTCTCCTTAAGACTAATGATCTCTATTGCTCAGCAAAGCACTTTTCAGGAAAGAGAAATCCAGAGCAGGTTTTCAGACTTAACTGGAGTCCCACCATGCTCTATTCCCTGAGATGACAGAAAATGATCACATCATATTCTTTGATTACTATGCCTAGCATCTGCTAATGTATATGTTTATGGTTTCACTTAAACACCACTGGAAACATCTAAGGTTTTCTTCCTTCTTCAAAGTGAAAGTGTGTACTTACTTCTTTGTGAAAGTGTTGTACTTACTTCCAATTACATAAAAAGATAAATAAATAGCTAAGGAAAAAATGGTGTAGTGCAAGATTCAATAGTCTGTAATTCATACTGTTTCATAGGGTGGATCCATTCTATTAGTGGCAAATGCATGAAAATCTGGTTAGTTCATTAATTTTCTTTGGTGTCTATGCTTTAAGGAAATGCTGATATCTTCTTGGCCAAACTAGTATAATGCCTTCTGCATTTTTCACCTTTGACCAAGACTCAGCCTACTGAGGAAATTAGGAAACAGCCTCCCATGAAGCCCAGAAGTAGATTGCACACAGGTGTTTCTTCTGAATCCTAATGATATGTATTGCCAGTGGAGCGTTCTAGTACACAAAACATGTTTCCATAAGGGACTCTCTTCTTTCCTCACTGCATTACTTGGATAAGGGACTTTTTTGTATACTTTAAAAAAAAATTGACCTAGAAAGTTTTGGGGGTTTCACATATTTACATCCATGAAACAATGCATGTGTAGTCATATATACTGTGGATTTACCTAAATTAATTCCATGAGTGAAATAATTTACATCCTTAAGCTGCAGTTAGAGTGAACGTCCTGATATTTTAACTCTTCATGGAGCCTTGAGCCAATTTTCTGTCTTTATAATCTTTTACCTAGATTCAGCCTTCCGAGGTAATTAGGAAACAGTCTCCAGCTAAGCCCAGAAGTAAAAAATATACACGTTTCTTCTATTTCCTAATGAGCTGAATTGCCTGGTGTAGTACTTTTGTGGCAAGGGAACTCAAGAGCATTTGTAGACTTTACTTGAGTCCAACCAGTCTTTCTTTTTTGCACTGACACCACTTGTCACACCACATTCCACTATGTGTTACTCAAAAACTTCCAACATGCATGTTTGTATTTTCTCTTTAGCATCACTTGAAACTTCTAAGGTTTTCTTTCAACTGCCTTTAAAGGCAATTTGGCAATATTTTTTCTTTGTAAAAGTAATTTACTTACAAATACATAAATAGTAATAATAGTAAATGAATTAATAATTAAAAGAAAAAAGTGTGGTGTTAGTCAATTTGCCAATTTGTAAATATAGCAAACTGAATGTGTGAAATCATCTGCCAATGTTGGTAACAAATGATGAAAAAACCCTGGTAGATTATTTATTTCTTTACTTCCTATGCTTTAAAGAAATCCAAATACTTGCTATGACAAACTCTTACCGAAAGTGAAGATACACAGATAATGTGGAGGTTTTCAGCTGATTAGCATCAGCATAGGTTTGTACACAACTTTGCCACCTTCTGATGAATGCGCTGTTTACCATGGAGCAACATGGCTATGGGAAAGAAGAAAACTATGTATTCAATTACATGTTGCTAAAAGTGATTCTTTTTAAAAAAACCATCATATAATTTTAACATTCAATCTCTCAGGATACAAAGTATGCTTCCATCAAGGAATACATTCTCTTCTCATATCTGCCCTAAGGAGAAGGATGATTTTTTTTTTCTTTTACAAAAACTGACCTACCAAAATTGTTTGGGATATCACATATATCAATTGCTGAAACAATGCAATGTATAGTCTTAAATTATTTGGGCTTGCCTAAATTAACTCCAGGAGTGAAATTATCTTGGGTTTTAAGCTGCAATTAGTGTGAAGGGCATGGATTTTTAACATTTCATGAAGGCTTGAACTTATCTTCTCTCCTTCTAAGTTTTCAAACTTTGAGCTAGATCAGCCTCCTAAAGTAATTAGAAAGTCCCCTCCAATTCAACCATGAAATAGGTAGTATGCTGGTGTTTCTGCTTAAGACTAATGATCCCTGTTGCCCAGTGAAGCACTCTGCTGACAAGGAAACTCCAGAGCAGGTTTCTGACTTTGCTTGTGTCCCACTACGCTATGTTAACTGAAGTGACACAGTTGATCACTCAACATTCTGTCACTTGTAATGCATAGAATCTGCCAAACTTCACATTCATTTTCTCTTTAAGATCACTGGAAAGATTTAGCTTGTCTTTTAGCTTGTTCCAAAAGCAATTTGGCAGTCTCCTTCGTTAAAGTGTTGTACTACTTCTAAATAAATAAATACATGAATAAGAGTGTGCTACCAAATTACTGTAGGAAAGGGATTGAAAGTAGGGGGAAACTGTGGGAAGAGAGAAAAAAAATAGTGTGGTGTTAGACTTAATAGGTTATACTTTATTTGAATGAGTGGATCCATCTGCCACATAGTGGTTTTCAAATAAAGAAATGTTTGGATAGATTTAAAAAATTTTTTTCCTCACTACCCTTTAAAATTATCTGAATATCTGCTTTGCCAAGCTCTTATCTAGAATGAAGCTACACAGATAATGTGGAATCCTTAAGCATGTTAGCATCAACATAGGTTTGTGAATGACTTTCCCATTCTCAAATGAATGCACTAATTCACATTGGGCAACACATTTCTGGAACTAGAAGAGAAAAACTACATGTTAACTTGCTTGTTAAAATTGCCTCCTACTGTGAACCCCATGACTTTGTTTGGGAGTTCATATATTTTGATCTGTGAAATAATGTAATATGTAGTCTTAAATTCTATGGGCTTTTCTAATGTAATTCAGAAATGAAATAAATTAGAGCCTTAGATTCAGTTAACGGGATTGAGTTTTTGACCTTTGTCCTAGATTCAGTTTCTTTTTTTTTTTTTGAGTTGGAGTCTCACTCTGTCGCCCAGACTGGAGTGCAGTGGCCGCTCCCAGTCACCGCAGCCTCGACCTGCTGGGCTCCAGCGATCCTTCTGCCTCAGCCTTCCAAGTAGCCAGAATTATAGGCATGCGCTACCACACCCGGCTGATTTTTTTATTTATTGTAGAGATGAGGTCTCGCTGCCCAGGCGGGTCTTGAACCCCCCTCAGCCTCCCAAAAGCATGGGATTACAGGCTGAGCCACCAAGACCAGCTCTAGATTCAGTTTCTTGAGGTAATTAGGAAACAGCTCCAAATAAGCACAGAAGGAGGTAACTTGCATGTGCTTCCTCTTAAGCCTAAAGATTTCTATTGCCCAACAAAGAACTCATCAGGCAAGAGAAATCCAGAGCTGGTTTTCTGACTTATCTGTAGTCCCATCATGCTGAATTTCCTGAGTTGAAAAAATGATCATTGGGGCAGCAAGATGGCGACCGGGCAACCTGGCGTCTGAAGCCCTCTGCAAGGGAGATCTGCAGTGGGTCTCTGACTCTCATCCCGGGGGGCTGGGGACCCCAGCATCGCAGCCTGCTCTACAGACAGAGCTCAGCCACTGCCATCGCAATGACTGGACAGTTTTGACTGCATTCCAAACAGTCCTGCTGCCGCCGCCGCCACAGCCCCTCCCCCCACCACCACTGCTGCTGCCGTCACCATCGCCACCATCGCCACGGTCTCTGGGAGGGGTAGCCCATCACACCACCCGGCCCGAGGAGACCCACAACAAACCGCTTCAGGGAAGATCTGCCGGGATCGCTGCCACCTATCCTGCATCCGAGACTGTCCTGCCCACCTGGCGTGGGGCTCCTGTTGCCTGCTCAGAGGCAGGCAGCCATCTTGTTCCTGTCCGGCCCCCACCCCCTCTGGGGCGAGCAGATGAGATAGCACCACCTGCTGGCGATTCAAGGTAACAACACTGAAATGGGAGAAACAAGCTTGATAAAGACATAGACCAAACTGCTGAAGGAAGGTTAATCTGAACTGTCCTTCACAGAAGATCAGGGACAATTGACTCTAACTGCAAACTAATTTACCAGCTTGAAAAGAAAACTAGAAATCAGACCTGAAAGGACATTGGACTTAAACGAAATGTCTCAGAGTGTGCTTCATTTATTCTATCAGTTTAATGACTTAATTCTATTCCTACTGTATTGTTCCCTTTTTTCTTTTTTCCTTTTCTTCTCTTTTCTTCTCTCTGTAAACCATATCTTTGTATAGAGGAACAGCACACTAACAAGGTGGTTGGTTAGCTTGTATATTAGCATCACTATATGTTTTATTTTTGTTTGTATGAGAGTTGGTTCGACTGTAGCTGTAGTCTGTTGTTTTTATCTGTTTCAGTATAGGCCTCTCTCTCTATTTGTTGGCACACTCGTTTGTTTCCCCCCTTACTCCTCTATCTCTCGCTCCCCTCTTCAACCCACTATCTGCTCCATTCTCTCCCCTCTGCTAACCACATTTTATTTCAGGGAGTAAACCTACAGCCCCACTGCATGGACAGATTACAGGGCAGTGGGAAGTGGGTTCCACATTATCCAAATGCCTGTCAGCGAATTCCAGGACCTGCAGACAGATTTTGAATCACAGCTCTCCCCTTAAGTACATCTCAAAACTGCAAAAAGGATGACCTCCAACCTACAGTGCAACTTCAGAATTTAACAAAGTAAGAGGACATACATAAAGAATAGGAGACTGAACAAACAGAAGTAAAACTAATCCCTTTACCCCTAAATAACAGAATTAAAGAAGGCGGTGACGTGGAGGGAAGTAGAGAGGGGAAAAAACCGCACAAATGAAGAAAAACAAAAGAAGAATATAGTTCCTACACAGACCCCTGGGAAATCAGAAACTGAGAAAACAGATTCTGGAACACAGACAATGAAGAGTCCCCAGAATGACTGGTTACATGCAACAAACCCAGACATCAAGACATTAATGGAGAGAATTAAAAAATTGAGGAGAGACAAGAAGAAAATAGGAAGGAGCTGTTCTCAGAAATGACAGCAGTAAAGAATACTGTGATGGAAATGAACAACAGACTAATAAGCATGGAAAGCAGAATCAGCAAAGCCGAAGAAAGAATCTCAGAGCTCAAAGACCAAAACACAGAACTAACCCAAACTGTCAAAAGCATAGAAAAGAAGCTCAAAAAGACAGAACAAAACCTGCAAGAGATGAATGATCACTTCAAGAGACCAAACCTAAGAATAATTGGGCTTCCTGAGGCAGAAAGAGAAACAGAAGCCACACTGGAACAAACATTTCATGAAATCATTCAAGAAAACTTCCCTCATCTCATTAAGGATGAAAAAATTCAAACACAAGAGATTCAGAGAACCCCTGCAAGACAACAAACGAGAAGACCAACTCCCAGACACATAATAATTCACCTAAACAAAGTAGCTATGAAAGGAAAAATCCTAAAGGCAGCAAGAGAAAAAGGTCAGACTACCTACCAGGGAAAACCAATTAGAATAGCAGCAGATTTATCCACAGAAAACCTTCAGGCCAGGAGAGCCTGGAGCCCTATCTTCAAAGTTCTAAAAGAGAAACAATTTCAACCAAGGATAACCTACCCAGCCAAACTAAGCTTGATTAGTGAGGGAGAATTGAAATCTTTTCCAGACATCCAATCCCTAAGAACCTATGGGGCCATCAGACCACCTCTACAAGAAACACTTAAGAAAGTACTGAACACAGAAGAAAAAGAAAAAAGAAGAGCAGCATTCTTCACAAGAGTACAGGCAAAAGATTAAAAACACACATGAACCAACTCCAAAACCCAAAGAAAGACAACAAATAAACAGGATCAACTCTGTAAGAACGTTATGACAGGGATCAACTCTTGCATTTCAATTATTAGTCTAAATGTGAATGGACTAAATGCACCACTGAAAAGACATAGAATGGAAAAATGGATAAAATATCATCAGGTAACAATCTATTGCATTCAAGAGACTCACCTCACTAGAAAAGACACCTACAGACTCAAAGTAAGAGGATGGGAAACAAACTTTCAGGCGAACGGAATACAAAAGAAAGGAGGAGTAGCGATCTTAATTTCAGACAAAATACCCTTCAAGCTATTAAAAATCAAAAAAGATACAGAAGGCCACTACATAATGATAAAAGGCTCAATCCATCAACAAGAAATATCTATCATAAACATATATGCACCCAACATAGGTGCACCAACTTTCATAAAGCAACTTCTTGGAAAACTAAAGAAAGATATTGACTCTACCACTATCATAACTGGGGACTTTAAT
>NW_007256222.1:1927-2449 GCF_000164805.1 Carlito syrichta | reverse complement strand
AAGGGAAGAAAGAAATGGAGGGGAATGGAAGGGAATGGAATGGAATGGAATGGAAAGGAATGGAATAGAATGGAGAGAGATGAATGGAATGGAAAGGAGTGCAATGGAGACAAGGGGAGTGGAAGGGAATGGGATGGCATGCTATGGAGAAGAATAGAACGCAGCAGAATGAAATGAAAAGGAATGGATTGGAGGGGAGTGGAATGGGATGGGATTGAGAAGAATGCAATGTAGAGAAATGGAGACGTATGGAGAGAAATGGAGAGGAATGAAAAGGAAAGTAATGTATTGAAAAGGAAGGGAATCAAACTGAATGGAATAGAATGGAATTGAATGGAAAGGAATGGCATGAAATGGAATGAAATCTAGAGGAATGGAAAGGAGAGGAATAGAATGGAAGGTAATGGAGAGGAACAGAGTTGAATGGAATGGAGTTGAATGGAATGGAATGGAGAGGGATTGAATGGAATGGAAGGGAATGCAGAGGAATGGAAGGGTATGGAATGGAATGCTATGTATAGG
>NW_007256222.1:0-540 GCF_000164805.1 Carlito syrichta | reverse complement strand
ATGGAATGGATTGGAATGGAATGGATGCACTGGAGAGTAATGGAATGGAATGGAAAGAAGTGGAATGGAGAGGAATGGCATGCAATAGAATAGAATGGAGATGAATGAAATGGAAAGTTATGGAAGGGAATCTAGAGGAATTGAATGAAATAGATTGGAATGGAATGGATGGAATGGAGAGTAATGGAATGTAATGGAGTGGAATGGAGTGGAGTGAAATGGGGAGGAATGGCATGGAATGGAATGGAAAGGAGAGGAATAGAATGCAGAGGAATGGAATGGATTAGAGAGGAATGGAATGAAGCGGAATGGAATGGAGAGGATTGGAATGAATGGAGAGAAATGGAATGGAGTGGAATGGAATGTGGAGGAATGGAATGGAATGGAGACGAATGTACTGGAATGGAATCGAAAGGAATAGAATGGAGTGTAGAGGGATGGAATGAAATGGAATGGAATAAAATGGAGTGGAGAGGAATAAAATGGAATGGAACTGAATGGAATGGAATGAAGAGGGATGGAATGGAATAGAATGAAATG
>NW_007256221.1:2111-8401 GCF_000164805.1 Carlito syrichta | reverse complement strand
GTTCCAGCTACTTGGAAGGCTGAGGTGGAAGGATCGCCGGAGCCAGCAGGTCAAGGCTGCGGTGGCTATGAGTGTGCCACTGCACTCCAGTCTGGGCAATGGAGTGAGATTCCAACAACAACAAAAAAAAGAAATTATCTATTAGCAATCATTTCCCATTTTTCCTCTTCCCCTATCCCCTAGCAACCACTAATCTTCACTGTCTTTCTATGGATTTGCCTATTCAGGATATTTAATATAAATGGATCATATAATTTAATTCAATTTTTAAAAGTAATACATAAATAATATCTCTTAAAATGTGTATACATTTTTGGCTATATATATGTAAGTGATTAAAAGGGCCATCTCAGAGGCATGAAGTGAATTCATTCATATTGTGGTGTAGCCATCACTACCATCCACATTTCCAGAGCTTTTTCATCATCCCAAAGTGAAAACTCTGCACCCGTTAAACACTAACTCTCCATTCCTCCCTTTCCCTATCCTTGGTAATCACCATTTTACTTTCGCTCTATAAATTTGCCTATTCTAGGTACCTCCAATAAGTGGAAGCAGACAGTATTTGCCCTTTTGTGTCTGACTTCTTTCACTTAGTATAATGCTTTTGAGGAACGCCTCTTGTAGCATGTATCAAAATGTCATTCCTTTTTAAAGCCAAAAATATTCCATTGTATGACTAGACCATGAAACAGCATCTTCACAAGCTAGACATAGCTACCGGTCCTAGCAGTCAGGAGCATGTCCTCAGGGTATCAGATGCTGAGGGTGCAGAGGAGAAATCTGGATGGAGCAGCCCCATGCACAAGATAAGACAACAAAGTCCCAGGCATGAGAATAGGGGTGAGAATAGGTCTCAGATAAGAGTGAGAATAGGTCTCAGATAAGGGTGAGAATAGGTCTCAGATAAGAGTATGAGCTGGGAGCAAGTAGGGGAGAACTGACCTGAGGTCAAGAGGGACTGGTACGCAGTAGTTGATCACTACAAAATAAGACCCAATCCTCGTCTAAGGGCTGGAGGCTTTCTTTCCCAAAAAAGGACAAAAATGTAGTCATCAATATCATTTTTCACCTATTAGGTCAGCAAAGATTAATAACACCTATGGTTGGTAAAGACAGAGGAAGTGGACCCGCTCAAAATCTGTGGAGGGGAGGCTGAATTGGTCTACCTTTCTAGAATACGATTTGGTAATAGTCAACAAGAGTTCAAAGGCACACACCGCTAACTCAGAACATCAGTTCTGGGAATCTAGCTGGCATAGGAACACAGTGGTAAGCATGGGATTTGTGCAAAAAGGTATTCAGAGAAGCACAGTGTGCAGCCCTTTCAGCCTCCTTCAGCCCACCCTCAGTGGTTCTGAAGTCCAGTCCATGGAAGTGATCTCTGTTACCCTCAAATGACCTCAAGTTCCTTACCTGACTATTTCCCCCACTCCCAGCAGATATCCATGCTTCCTGCTTCCTGGCAACTGATCATGAGAGGTGCGTTCTCTTGCCCCCCACCTCCCCTCTGCCACAACCCCGTTCTCCCAGGAGGGAATCCTCAGTCTCATGGACTGAAGATCCCTCAGAGACCTCCGCCCACTGGGTATCCTTCTCCGCATTTCAGTGCTACCGCCCTGTCCTTGGAAAGCTTGTGTCCTCCCAGTTCCAGCAGTCCTCTACACTGCTCAGCTTCTCAAGAGAGCCACCTCCAGTCCCTGTTTTCTCATCCTCACTTCCTTCCTCTCCTTGCCCCTTGGCAATCTGGCTTTTGTTCCTGTATTCTTCTGAAACTGCCCAGGTAAATCAGCCATGCCCTCCAATTGCACAATCCAGGGGATCTTTTCTGTGTGCATCTTACTGAACTTTCTGGATGCATTTGGCACAACTGGTTCTGTACTCTCAGGAAAAATCTCTCCTTACTTGACTTTGTGGCTGTACTTTCTACTGGTTCTTCTCTTATTTTTCTATTTTTTTTCTCTCTCCTTAGTCTCTTCTTTCTCCTACCCCTTTCAAACACTGCTGTCGGGGGAAGAAGAGGTTGGTTAAGTCCATTACAGTTTTCCCTTCTTTTTTCTTTTTTTTGAGTTGGAGTCTCACTCTGCCCAGGCTGGAATGCAGTAGCATGCTCACGGCCACCGCAGCCTCAACCTGCTGGGCTCAGGCCATCCTTCCACCTCAGCCTTCCAAGTAACTGAACTATAGATGCATGCCACCACACCTGGCTAGTTTTGTGGTTTATTGTAGAGACAAGGTCTCACCAAGTTGCCTAGGTTGGTCTCAAACCCCCAGGCTCAGGCGATCCCCTCGCCTCGGCCTCCCAAAATGCTGGGAATACCGGCTGAGCCATGGCGCTCGGCCCTGTTTTCCCTTCAACAGCTCTCCAGGGACATCATTATTTATTCTAATACCTAGATCTCCTCCACCCCTCCTATGGACCATTTTCATTAAGCCTCACCTTGGCCTCTCCTGGAAGCCTCCCCTGAGTCCCTAGAGTGGTTTAAGTCTTACACTCCCCCTCCATACCTCCTAACATATAGAATGAAATTATATTGAAATTATTTGTCTTTCTGTTTCTCTCCCTTACTGTCATCCCTTCCAGAGCAGAGATCCTGGATAATGTAACTCTGCATGCTGGCTTTCCACATAGTGCTTGCCACATAGTAAGTTCTCAGTAAGTATTCAGTGACTTCAGCTGTTGAACTGAACCAAAAGGGCCTGACCGCTGATGAAAGGTGACTTGTGAAGAGAAAGGAGGACTCAGGATTAACCTCCTGGTCCCTGGATAAATAGAAGTTGAATTAGTCAGGCTTGTTCAGAGAAAAAGAACCAATGGAATGGATAGATGGGTGGATAGATAGATAGATAGATAGATAGATAGATAGATAGATAGATAGATAGATAGAAGTTGAATTAGTCAGGCTTGTTCAGAGAAAAAGAACCAATGGAATGGATAGATGGGTGGAGATAGATAGATAGATAGATAGATAGATAGATAGATAGATAGATAGATAGACAGAGTTTGATAAATGATTGATAGGTAGCTAGATGAATAAGAGGGGATTATTATGGGAATGGCTCACGTGATTATGATGGCCAAGAAGTCCCACAATCTGCCATCTACCAGCTGGAGAGCCAGGAAAGCTGGCTATGTAATTCAGTCTGAGTCTGAAGGCCTGAGAACCTGGAACTCTGATGTCCGAGGGCAGGAGAAGACGGATGTCCTTACTCCTGAAGAGAGTGCGAATTTGCTCTTGTTCTGCCTTTTTGTTTTTTCTGGGCCCACAGTGGATTGGTTGATGCCTGCTCACACTGGTGAGGGTAGATCTTTACTCAGTCGACTGATTTAAATGCTAATCTCTTCTGGAAACACCCTCCCAGACAGACTCAAAAACAATGTTGTTTTTTTTGAGTTGGAGTCTCACTCTGTCACCCAGACTGGGGTGCAGTGGCCACTCCTAGCGGCCACTGCAACCTCGACCTACTGGGCTCCAGCGATCCTTCCACCTCAGCCTTCCAAGTAGCCGGAATTACAGGCATGCACTACCACGCCCGGCTGATTTTTTGATTTATTGTAGAGATGAGGTCTCGCTGCCCAGGCGGGTCTCGAACCCGCAGGTTCAGGCAATCCACTCACCTCAGCCTCCCAAAGGGATGGGATTACAGGCTGAGCCACCGAGCCCTGCCTGTTTCCCTATTTTAAATAGTGTGATCCCTCTCTGGGGTGGGTCCTGGGACCCTGGGAAGATCAAGTCCAAGGAGGTGAACTATTCCAAGCTATTGTCTCCAGGAATGTGTGTGCCTTCAGAAACAAGGACATGTATATACTGTGGAATGTGAGGGTTTAAGTTTGAATACTCCAGCCTTGGAAAGAAGAATACAGGATCCCTACCCCACCTCCGCCTTGTTTGACGACCTTGGGGAAATCATGTAACCTAACTACTGGTAAGTTTCCTAATAGGCAAATGAGATAATTCCATCTGCCCTATCCACCACCTAGGTTGGTGTGAGGATTAAATGAAATAATTGGTGTGGCCGTGTTTTCTGTGAATGTGTTTTTATAGTCCTTTACAAATACAAGATATTTATACAAGAGGCCTAATCCACTGCAGAACTGAGCCCAGAACTGGTTTTTAGCCATGATACCAACACTCAGTCTTTCCTTCGTTGATATTTGCACTCTGTCTAGATTGAATTCCATTCTCTTTGTTTTTGATAAGGTCTCCAGTTGTAAGGTTACTTGGAATTCGAGTCCTTTGAGGCAGGATTATCAGCTGCACCACTCCTTGCATAAAAGTTAGTACAGCTCTTCTTTATTGGTCACATGCTACTTGGTGAATACTGGGCTAGACACCATTAACAAAATTGAAAGGGTAAACTGAAGCAAGGTGGGCCTGTGCTGCGGGAATAATGCAAGATTACAACAGAGAGGAAAGTAGAAGGAAGCAAAATTTATCATTCACCTTTCACAGATGGAAAGAGGGCTGGCTCTCAGGCGAGTGTGGCGTAGAAGACTGGAAACTAGGTATATTTAAGGGCCTTTAAACCAAGAGGGGCTTAGACTTGGAGGTGGTCTAAGTTTCTTACCTAGCCATTTCTCCTACTCCCAGCAAATTCTCTGAACAGGCAAAAGGTATGTCCAGAGTTGTAGTCTTTGGTTTCCATAGTAGTCACATGAATCTAGTATCTCGCATCGCCAGGCATCAACACATTTCATGACCTCAGGTTGTGGGCTGGAGGTTGTCATGGTTGTGTGACAACAATATACCAATAAACATGCCTCCTGGTGGTATGCTGGAGGTCCTCGCAGCCAGTAACAATGTACCAATATGAATGCCTAAAAGATAAATTGTTAGCAAGACTGGACATGCTTAAGGGGTTCTGTGTAATCACCAGCTTCTAAAACTAAAGTATTTTTCTTGTTTATGATCATAAGGTAAAAGGACGTGTGGGCCATGCAAGCTGTGCAGCAAGGGAATGTCAAGGAGTGAGGCCCAAGCAGAATGGTTGTGCTGATTCAAAACGGTAGTTATTTCCTAAACTTCTAGGGTTTCCTCCTTTCAAAAATGATGGATAAAAAAGGTACCTCACACCGGGTTCAGTGGCTCAGCCTATAATCCCAGCACTTCGGGAGGCCAAGGCGAATGGTTTGCCTGAGGCTGTGGGTTTGAGACCAGACCGGGCAACTTGGCAAGACCTCATCTCTACAGTTAAATTTTAAAAATTAGCCGGGCATGATAGCGCGTGCCTGTAGTTCCAGCTACTTGGAAGGCTGAGGTGGAAGGATCGCCGGAGCCCAGCAGGTTGTCACTGGGGTGGCCGTGAGCATGCCACTGCACTCCAGCCTGGGTATCAGAGTTAGACTCTAACTCAAAAAAAAAAAGGTACCTCACCTGTCCAGGTAAGTATGGGAATGCAGAAGAATCATTGCACTCCCAGCATCTGGCTGGGCTCTTGGTATTCAGTGGACTTGCGTTGTAGCACATGAGATGGTAACCAAGAAATATTAATAAACAAAAAAAAATTTTGTTAGTGATAAATGCTAAAATAATAATAAAAGGGGCAGACTGTGACCAAGGTTGGGGGCCAGCTTAGGTTTGGGGGTATAGAAGGATGAAGAAGGTGACGTTATTGCTGAGACTTAAAGAAACCAGTTATGCATAGAGCTGGGAAAAGAACATTCCAGAAAGAGGGAGGAGTTAGTGTAAAGGTCCAGAGGCAGGAAAAAACATGCCATGATTGAGGAATTGAAAAGCAATGAGAGACCAGTCATGGTGGCTCAAGCCTGTAATCCCAGCACTTTGGGAGGATTGCCTGAGTCCAAGGGTTCGAGAACAGCCTGGGCAACTTGGCAAGACCTCATCTCTGCAATAAATCAAAACATTAGCCGGGCGTGGTAGAGCGTGCCTGTAGTTCCAGTCACTTGGAAGGCTGAGGCGGAAGGATCGCCTAAGCCCAGCACTCCAGCCTGGGTGACAGGTGAGACTCTGACTCAGATAAAAAAATAAAGAAAAGCAATCAGTGTGGTTGGGACGTGGAAGATATGAGGGAGAGCGGGATGAAGTGAAGCTGGAGAAGAGATCACAAGGGGGCCGGAGAAGGCGGGCTTCTACACGTGATGATGGGAAGACAGAAGAGGATTTGAGCTGGATAGTGACACAATACACTTATTTTAAGAGGAGCACTCTGGACAATAGATTGAAGGCGCCAAGTACAAAGCAAATAGAGCCGGGCTCGATGGCTCAGCCTGTAATCCTGCGCCTTTGGGAGGCTGAGGTGAGTGGATTGCCTGAGCCCGCAGGTTCGAG
>NW_007256221.1:0-476 GCF_000164805.1 Carlito syrichta | reverse complement strand
AAAAAAAAAAAAAAAAAAGATAATCCTGGCAGGGCTTGCTGATGGGCTACATGTGGAAGGCGAAGGAAAGGGAGGAATCAGGATGGATTCGAGATTTGGAGTTGGGCCGCCGGGTGGGTGAAGGGCCATTCTACATAAATGGGGCAGGAAGGGAGGAGGGGTTGGGACACGGGACAGCCCAGGAGACTTCTATCTGTGACATCCCCAGAGGAAACATCAGGTAGGCAGTTTGGATATCTGCATCCAGATTCATACAGGACTAGAGTTTTATGTACATGGAAGTCATCAACAGGATGACAGCTAAAGCCAAGGAATTTAGAAGAATCTAGGGAGAGGGTGTAGATCAGCGGTCCCCAACATTTTTGGCATCAGGGACCCTGTAATCCCAGCACTTTGGGAGGCCAAGGCAAGAGGATTGCCTGAGCCTGCGGGTTCGAGACCCGCCTGGGCAACTTGGCGAGACCTTGTCTCTACAA
>NW_007256220.1:328643-360952 GCF_000164805.1 Carlito syrichta | reverse complement strand
GAGGGGAGGGTGATGGCCGCGGTCTTTGCGCCGGGCAGCCTGGCCTCCTGCGAGCGCGCGCAGACCCCGCGCTCCGGGCCCGGGCGAGGGTCGGGGGCGCCACCGCAGTCTCCGCTTCTGACCCCGCGGTCCACGCCACACGGTGCGAACCTCAGGAATCCCCGAGAGCCCGCTCCAGTGGGAGAGGGGCGTCAGGAGCGGCTTTGAGCGGATGCCTGTTCCGAGCTCGCCACCCCGCCCCTGCGGGGCTCGCGGGGGAAACCTCGCCGCGTACGTGGGTCATGCGAGCGACCCACGCGAGCGCCGCTGCCCTGGGTCCTGTCCGGCAGGGAAGCCCACGGCTCGCCTCCGGACGCTCGGGCTGCTGAGGGCCGGAGGAGTAGAGGGTCCCGGGACGGTTCTCCAAGAAACGATGCTGCTTTTGCCGGTGAGGCAACTGAGGCACGGAGGAGGGGCGGGTCTTGCTCACAATTCCACAGCTGAAGGTCTCGGCCACATGCGGCCTCAGCCACTCCCTCCAGAAGCTCCATGCTGTTGTCAATCCGGCGTTCTCAGTTTTTAGTTCACTGCATTTCACCAACCACTTTATTCCCCAAATGTGATTTTCAGTTAAACAAACGAGAGGAAAAAGCCCGGCTCCATGTCACGTGAACTTACTGTTTTAAGGGAAAAGAAGGGTGGGAGGTGGAGAAGGAGGGAGGATCCGAGAATAAAATGAGACCCCCCTTTCCACCACCTTTGGGTTCAGTCCCCCAGGAGACTCCCTGATGCCACAGCCTCTCCCCTCCACGGGCGTGTTGGTCCCCTCAAGGCTCCCACGGAAATGGAGGGGGCAGGAGGAAGGCACCTGTTTGCTTTCTCTTCTATGCCCCACTAGGGGCACACGGGCTCACCTGGACGACCTCTCCTGCTGACCCTGGCCCTATTCGAGTCTCCCAGGAATGAAAGTCCTGGAGTTTGGGGGCAGATGCCCCAATGTTCCAGGCTGAGCAGAGGCATGCTGAAGCCACACGTGGTGCCCTTTGGTGCCGACCCAGCATGTGCTCCCTGGAGTAGTAAGAACCTCAGCTACACTGTGGGTCTCCTGGGTCCCCTGCCAACCCCATGGCGGCCCCAGCATGCCTCTGCGGCTCTTGCCTGATGAGGTGGCCAGGTTCCTGTGGGGGCATCGACAGCTACCACCCCCGCCTCTCGCAGGCCCCCTGCCCATCTCTCCCAGGCTTATTTCTGATACTGCCAACGTACCGCATAACACTAAGGAGGCACTCCGTAAATTAGTAATTTTTTGTCTTTCGGTTTACCTCTACTGGGATATGTATGTATCTGTTTTGAATGCGGCGCGTTCAGCTTGAACAAACGCTGAGCAAGATCTCCACCTTGCGGGCATAAGCAGGATAGCATCTAACCCGAAAGCCGTGTGGACACTTTCACCGGAATAAGGTTGGAGAAAAGTGTGGACACTTCCCTGGATGCCTAATCGTGTAAGTTAAACTCTGAGGATTTTGATTGGCAACCGTTGTCCAATTTGTGTCCTGGGGGCTCTGGGGAAATCTGCAGCACAGTAGTGGGTGTTCCTGTCTTTGTGGGTGCTAACAAAACGGTGAAGACCCCCTGGACGCTTCACTGGGAGACCAGCTTGCCCACCGTGTTTTGGCTCTGGGGCCACAGTGCCTGGCCCTTTTAGCAATAACCCTCGAAGAAGCCACCACAAGGCTGATGAGATGCAGCCTGTTGGAGCGAGTATTACCATGTAAACACCACTGCCCCACGCCTGTTGTCCCCGCACTTTGGAAGACCCAGGCAGGAGAGTCGCTTGAGCCCAGGAGTTTGTGACAGGCCTGGGCAACATAGGGAGACCCATTTCCACAAAAAGCCAAAACAAGTTAGCTGGGCATGGCAATGTGCTTTTGCGGTCCCAGCAACTCGGAAGGCTGAGGCGGGAGGATGGCCTGAGCCCCGGAGGTCGAGGTTGCTGTGCGTGGTTGTGCCCCTGCCCTCCAGCCAGGGTGGCAGAGGGAGACTCTGCCTCCAAAAAAAAGAAAGATGTGGGTGATTGCTGAGCTTATTAAAGAATACAAAATAAGAATTTTTATTACTTGTAAAAGGAAAAAATGCTGGTAGGGCAGTTGGGGAGATGGGGGGGGTGGCCAGGCTGAGTCCAGGGTGAGGGGAGGCTCCGTAGATGGTGAGGCCAGGGGACTGGGGGGGTGGACAGGTGGTCCAAATAGACTTTGGGTTGAAACATTCCCCAGGTTCTGCCAAGAACCGTTATTCATGTGGACTCTCTAGCCAGCCCTGCTGCTGGCCTGGCGTGTGACCTTGAGTGAGTCACTTAGCCTCTTTGTGCCTTGGTTTACACATCCGGAAAATGTAGCAAGAATAGTATTGTTAGCATTATTAGTAAAATTATAACAGTTATATAATGTCTAGTGATTATAAGCAAATAGTAACAAATCTTACAGATGATTATGACGATTAAGTGCTTAAAAGACCATCTGAATGTTTGCTGCTATTCTAGGTTTGTTTTTCTTCCTTTGACACAGGGTCCTGCTCTGTCACCCGGGCTGAAATGCGGTGGTGCAATCATAGCTCACTACTGTCTTGACATCGTGGGCTCAAGCAGTCCTCCTGCCCCTCAGCCTCCTGAGTTGCTAGGATGACAAACCCACCCACCGTGCCCGACTTATTTTCTTCCTTAAATTTTTTTTGTGTGTGGAAATGGGATTTCGATAGCTTGCCCAGGCTGGTCTCAAACTATTGGCCTCAAATGATCCTTCCTTTCTGGTCTCCCAGTGTGCAGAGATTACAGGCATGAGCCACTGCGCCTGCTGTCTTTGCTGCCTTTTCCCTTCTGATTCTGCTGTTTGTTGCCTGGTGGGTCTCCTGTTCCTGGCCTCCACTGAGCCCCGCCTGGTCTCGAGAGACCTGACGCGGGCAGTGTTCTGGCTCAGCACCCTCTTTGTGCCCCTGTGGGTGTCTCCCCAGATAGCTTCTCCTCGTTCCTTCCCCACGGAGCTGGACTGGTCAGCCTCCCGGGGCTCCCAGGGCAGCCCTTTTAAGACCCAGAGCCTCCAGCCAGCCTCAGTGGCAGCTTCAGGTTTCCTCTCAGGACTCTGCCTCCCAATCCTGTCTTTGCTGGGTGGTCGGTCTGTGAGCCCCTCCCAAAGACAGAGGCTCCACAGGTGCCCTTCTGGATGTGTCTATGGAAGGGAAGTGGTGGGAGATGTCACAGAGGAACATAACATCCTGGGAACCAGGTGTGGCGCCTGGGTCAACGTTTGCTGTTCCGACCCTCAGGCTGCAGCCTGCTCAGTGTGTCTCTGTGCTGCGGACTGAGCGCTGTGTGTCCCCACCCCCGATCTTCATGCTGAAGTCCTGACCCCAAGGCGCTGGCATCCGGGTTGGCCGTGGGGAGGCGATGCGGCCGTGAGGGTGGGGCCTTTAGTGGGATGAGTCCTTGGCAGAGAAGCCAGGGAGTGACCAGTCCTCAGACCCTGCCACCCGGGTCACTAGGAGGACCCTACCACATGAGGACGCAGGGTAGGACCCCACCATGTGGTGATGCAGGGGAGGATCTGGCCTGGGAAGAACACCCTCACTAGACGCAGAATCTGCTGGCTCCCGGCTCTTGGGCCTCCCAACCTTCAGAAATGAATGTTTTTTTTTTCCTTTTTTGCGTCAGGGTCTCACTGTGTCACCACACTGGAGTGCCGTGGCACAATCACCGCTCAATGCAGCATTGACCTCTTGGGCTCAGACAGTCCTCCCGCCTGGGACGACAGGTGCATGCCACCACGCCCGGGTCACTTTTCTTTCTCTTGTTTTTTGTAGGGACGAGGTCTCCCTATGTTGCCAAGGCTGGTCTTGAACTCCTTGTCGCCATCGATCCTTCCACCTGGGCCTCCCAGAATGCTGGGATTCTAGGCATGGGCTGCTGTGCTCAGCTAACGTGTGCTGTTTAGGCCCAGGCCATGCTACCCGATCACAGCGCCCGCCCCACTCTTCTCCCGGGGGCATTTTCCTCTTCCTGGTGCTTCCACTTGACCATGGTTTGGTCTTCCAAGAGTTGCTTCCCTGACCTTATTCACACACATACACCAACTGTTGAGGCGAGTGTCTTCTCACCTGGTTCCAGGTAAGTCCTGCTGGAGGGCTGGGGAAAGTCGGGCTGTGCAGTCGTTTCTGAGAGCCGCTGGCCTGTGGGCCTGACGAGCCCACACTCCGGACACACTGCGTCTCTGAAGGAGAGTCAGGCTTGCCACATGCTGGCAGTCACCCTGAGGCTCACGTGTTCCCACTCTCTGTTCCACCAGCCCCTTCTGGACTGCCTTGGAAAGGTTCCCGCAGAGCCCGGTATTAGGGGCTAGAGTCCAAGGGTGGCACATGGGCGAATTTGTTTAGTGAATTCAGAGCCGTTGCCAACGTGCATTTCAGTGCTGCTTGCAGAGTATGATGGGAAGAATTCTGGACCGGGCGTCTGGGGACGCGAACGTCTTTCTCGACCGTTATGAGCACAACAGACCCTTCCTGTCCAGACGTTGAAGGCTGGTGCGCTGGCAGCACGTGGGGGGTGGGGGGGCGCCACCTCGTCCTCCCCTTCCTCTTCACTGCCTCCTCAGGCCTCTGGCCTGGAGGGAAGGCTGCGTCCTGCTTGGGCTAAGCCGGTCATGGTGCTCTCGGTCCCCCACGGGGCAGGGTGTGGGCACTCCTCTGGCCAGTGGGACTTGAGGCAAGTCAGTGTGAGGTGACTGGAAAGACGTCCCAGCGGCCACAGAGGCACAGGAAAGACGCCACACCTCCTCTGAGGTTCGGGGCTGGGCATGGGGTGGTCTCTGTGTGGCTACAGGAGACCCACGTCCACATGGCTGGGGAGCCAGAGTGGGTGTACGAAGGAGCCCGGGTCCCCGCTGATGGTGCCAAGCCCGGGTCAGCGGCTCGGAGACACCCTTCCTCTGGACTTCCTGTGGTTCCACCCACTCTGCGTTGGGGTTTCTATTGTTTGCAGCCAAGGTCCTAAGCGACACCCCTCACGGCGGGGCTTACAGGGTGGGGGCGGCTGCCTTTTAAACTCATCACCTCTGCTGGCTCCAGGGAAGGCAGGCAGGTCTGCTCGGCATGTGAGCTCTGCAGCTGGCCGTGTTCTTGTCCCGTCTGACAAGCCGGCTGCTTCCCTCATGGTCAACCAAAGACCAGAGGAAGGAATGGAGGAAATGGGGCTTGGTTTCAGGGAGATAGTTGGCAGCACAAACGCATTCCAGCACCTACACCCCAAATTCACAGCCCTGTACTCCCCGGAGTTAAGACTAAGACAGCTACATGAAGTTCATCGTGACTCGAGATCTGCCTTACCATCTTCTGGTCCGTGACCACAGACATGACTCAGAATCTCCTGGTCATGCTGACATTCTTAGATAACATTCTGGAATTTATGGCACGTTCTTTTACAGTTTTCCAGAGAAAGGGGCAGACTATCGCAACATTTGGAAGGAACGGAAAGTCACAGTGTTTAAAACGATAGCCTGACAATCACAACATTTAAAATGATGGCTTGAAATTGTTTTAAAACACAATTTTAACAGTCCTGTTTTCAGAGTCCTGGCCTGTAACAGGCAGAGTTCACACTTGGGAGCTGTGCATCTTGGGAAAGCCGCTTGCCCTCTCTGGGCCTGTTAGCTCACTTGTAAAATGGGAGCATAGCTGCACCTGCCTCGTTCGGATGAGATGACCCTTAAGCACGTAGTAAGTACTCAGCAAACATCAACTGCTGTATCCATCAGGAATAGAAGCCCACAGGAGCGTGGAGCAGGGAGGCAGGAGGACTTCCCAAGGAAGCTGACGGTTGCATTTTGAAGGGTGGGTGTGGGATTGTGGGAGGAGGGACAGTCAGGTAAGCAGAGCGAATGACTGGGGAGCCCTGCACCACCACCGCAGGCGTGCCCCATCCCTGGATCCTGTGCTCTCTCCCTGGTGGCTCCTGAGTGTGGGGTCAGCGTCGTCCTCCTTCCATAAAAAGACCCCCGGCTGCCACCCTCAACCAGGACCAGGTCGGTGACTTCGGGCCTTCATGGCCAGCCAGGGGGAGTTCATCTTCCCCTGTGCCGGAGAAGTTCACTCTACAAACACTTCCCCCTGGAGACACTGGTTGGCCTGTTGCCACTGTCCAGAGCCTTCTCCAGAGTGGCCGGGGGCTCTGGGCTTCCCAAACCCCCACGTCCCAGCGTCAGGGGGAACGCAGAAGCCTCACTGCGTGCTACAGCTCACTGATGTCCTCAGATGGCAGGTGGGCTTCAAGTGCAGTTTCACTGGGTGGCTCCTGCCAGGATGACCATGAACAGGACAGGGCTGAGCTCTGCGGTGATCTTGTGTTGAGACCAGCCAGGGCTGCGGGAGTGGAGACGCCACCCTGATGGCCCCATCACGTGCGGCAGTGCCCGTGGAAGAGGCTGTGGGAAGGAGGGGCCGCCGGCAGCGAGGCTGGGATGAGTGGCTGTGCTGAGGTTCCTGCTGGCAGAGTCTCTGTCACCAGCAACGGCTGTCAGCCCAGGCCACTCTCCTGCCCTCCCTCCTAGACCAGGCACGGACTCAAATACAAAATGGATGTGTTGGCTCCAAGTGAAAATATATTCCTGCCGCTCTTAGAGCCCACTCACGTTAAAACACTGGCCAGCAGGTAAGTCATTTATATCCAGGGCTCGCTGTGGCACAGCAAGGCTGGGGCCACCTGAGTGGAGACAGGGAACTCCTAGGTGGGAGAGACCTGCTGCCGAGGGCCTGACACGGGCCAGCAGGCATGGGGAGGCTCGGGGAGGCTTATGGACACCTGTGCTGGGGCACAGTGGGTGTAGAGGGGTTCTCCACATCCACAGTGAGCGGGGTGAGTGGCCAGCTGGACAGCTTGGCAGTGCCAGCAGGGCCAGGACCGTGTGAGCCTCCAGGGCCCAGGTGCCATGGCCCCAAACCAAGTAGGCAGACACTTCCACGCGTGTGGTGATGGTGAGGAAGGTGACGGGGATGGTGGTGGTGATGGTCGGATGGGGACGATGTAACCTGGCGCCCGTTGACGCCGGCCTGCTCCTGTGGGGTCTAGTCGGATGTGGCCCCATTGCTATTTCATGGCCACAGGTCTCCAGGCTTTCCTCAGGTTCTGGGAGTCCCTGGCACTTTGTCCCTGAGCCATCCTCATGTCCCCGTCCTGCTTCCACCATCTGGCTTTGGCTCCAGCAGTTTGCAGGCACATTGAGGTCAAGGTCCACCCACTCTCCTCTCACTTGCCCCAAAGTCTTCGTGAGCTCGGTGGTTTCCCTGGAGGTCTGGGGGCTCCCGGTGGGGCGGCCTCCCGGGCAAGGCCATGCCCGCCCGGCACCTGCCCAGCCTTCATCCCCTCTTTGTGGGACCAGGTGGCATTCCCCTCCAGCTTTGAGCGAACAGGGCACTCCTGGCCAGGCCACTCCCAGACCTCAGCTCCTGCTCTGACCTCACGCTGTGCTGGACGCCAGGCCATAGCCCTGGTGCTTTTCTGGTGACACATTTCCACGTTTCCAGCATGCTTTCCGCTGCCAGGCAGGGCTGGAGGGATCCATGCCAGCCTTGGAGACCCCTCTTGCCACCCCAGCGTCACCCCAGTTCACTGACCAGGAGGTAGAGCGTTGTGAGGACATGTCGTGGCCCAGAAGGCCACTACAAAGCAGGAGGGTGTTCGCAGCCCGGCCCGGCCAGATCTCAGCTCACTCATCACTGTGGCTGGCATCGGGCTGGAGCGCCCTAGGCTGCGTGCAGGGGCCTCCTGCATGCCTGTCTCTCCCTGTGCCCCACGTGTCTCCCTCTAGCCTGCTGGGAACGGGCATGCCAACATCTCCCTGCCCTGGAACAGGGGCCTTTGTGGCTGGTGTGCTTGTTGCGAACCAAACCTGGGACTCACCACCTGGCGTCCCAGTCCCCTCATGTCACCAAGAGACCAGAAAGAAAGAGCCCCTGAGGCTGTCTCGTGCCACCTGAGCTTAATTAAGGACTGGCTGTATTTTACCAGTGGTCTGGACTCAGCAACCGTGGGGCAGAAGCCGGGGATGACCACATGGCTTGTGGGCACAACCATGGGCAGCCTTCAGGCCTGGGTGTTCTGCACGCGTATCCTGGGTTTCACAGCAATCCTGCGGGGGGCGGGGCGAGTCCCTGCTCCTGCGTGGTGGCAGTCACAGCTGAGCTCCAATTCCTGGGTGGCACCAGGTTCACAGCCAGTCCCGACACACCAGCTTCCCGGCCTCACTTTGTCACCCAGGCTGGTGAGGTCACAGCTCACTGCAGCCTCGACTTCCTGGGCTCAGGTGATCCTTCCACTTCAGCCTCCCGAGTAGCTGGGACTACAGGTGTGCACTACCACCTGGCTCATTTTTTTTTATTTTTGCAGAGAGGAGGTCCTGCCCTGTTGCCCAGGCTGGTCTCGAACTCCTGGGCTCGAGTGATCCTCCTGCCTCAGCCACCACTGCACCTGGCTGAACACTTTACCTGACTTAACTCTGCCTTGGAGGCTTTATGTGGCATTCCCTCTTTGCTCTGTGCTGTTCACATCTGCGAACGCTGCCCATATCTCGTGTTTCCACACAGCTACACATGCATGTGGTGTGCATGTTCACGCTAAAACTGCAGTCACGAGGGCAGGAGAAGGAACCCAGGGACTGCTAGAAAGCCGGGATCTTCTAAGCCCCCCCACCCTGGGTCTTTGTCTCTCTTGTTAGCACCCTGTTGGGGGGAGGGGCTAGGAGCGTGGGAGACAGAGCCATGGCTGACTCTGGAACCGTGTCCGCCCTCGGAGGGAGGAGGGGCCACGAACGGCCAGCTCATCCTGACTGCACGTTGGCGGGGGAAGGTCACAACGAGCTCTGAGCTGGCTGCAAGGAGGGCGAGCGCGGAAAGCTTCCCCTGGGTTCTGCTCCTGCATGCCTCCCTCGCGCTCACGGTGGATCCGCTAGCAGGCCACGTGCGTGCCTGACCGAGTCTTCTCTCTCCCACTGGGCACTGTGTGTCCGGGCCGAGGTTGTTTAGGACAGGGGGTGGCTGGACCATGGATGTCTTCCCACTTGCAGATGGGTTTACACACGCCCACCCAAGCCCACCTGAGGCCTTTGTGTGGTTTGACTATAAAGTTGCATTCTTAACTGGGCACGGTGGCTCACACCTGTGATCCCGGCACTTTAGGAGGCTGAGGTAGGAGGATTGCCTGAGCCCAGGGGTTCGAGACCAGCCTGGGTAACTTGGTGAGAACTCATCCCTACAATAAATAAAAAATCTGGTGGGGCATGGTGGCGGCTGTGATCCCACTACTTGGGAGACTGAGGCAGGAGGCTCTCCTGAGGCCAGCAGGTCAAGGTTTCAGTGACTGTGAGCGAGCCCCTGCACTGCAGCCTGGACGACGGTGCGACTCCTACCCACCATAAAGTTACAGCCTTGCGTTACTTTTAGAATAATAATACCAAAACCCTAGCAGTGAGGAAAGCAGGCAGAGCCGTGTGGTAGGAGCCACCCAAGGCGCATGTTTTTAAAAGAGTGGCAAAGTGGAGCCTGCGGTTTCCCCATCCGCCTGGGGCTTGACAGGGACACCTGGCCTGGGCCTGCACAACGCTGCCCATCATGGCAGATGCCATGTAGCCATGGCCCTTGTATCGTTACTCCAGTGGTGAGCAGATCCCAGATCTCCACCCCGCTGTACGGGGCCACCTCTTGGCCCTGAGAGCTTGAGACCTCCTGCAGGCTCAAGTCTTGGGCATCACCTGAGTCTCCTGTCCCAAGTTGTCGTTCTACAGTGATGGTGGCGCCCAGAGGCACGTGAGGCGGAATCTGTGTGCGCACGCATCTGTGCATGCTTGCATGTGTATGCACGTGTGTACTTGGTTGCGCGCGTGTGTGTGTGCATGCGTGCAAGAGTGAGCGCATACTTCACTGTCCCGGCAGCCTGGCCCCGGCTTCTCTGGGCTCCAAGTCCCGACGGCGTCTCTGCATCGTCCGTGACCATCTGTGTCTCCCAGGAAGGAGCTGGGAGCTGGGAGACTGAGGGAGGGGAGACAGGTGCCGTGCCGGCAGGGGCTGACCCTTGTGTTCCTGGCAGTGCCTCCTTGTGGGTGCCTGCAGATCCCCAGCCGCCTGCTCCTTCCTATGGTCATTCTTTGGGGACGTGGCGAGGATGAGGATGGGGTATCACTCCTGGCGGTCAGCAACCGGCTTTAACGCAGTGGCTTTCTCGTGTGCCCTTCTCCAGAATCCCGAGCTTTCAGGGGCAGGGGACTGAGTGGTTCGCTCAGGCGGGCACAGCCCTCACCTGGTCGGACCGGATTCAGAGCCAGGACAGGTCTTCAGGGGCTTGGCCCTCGCTGCTCCATGTGGAGAGCCGGCTCTGAGGACCCGGGACGGGGCTGCCCCAGGACCATTCCATGGCTCACCCCTTCTCGTCTTAACTACAGGCTGGGGGTGCTGTGATATTTGCTCCCTGGGCAGGTGCATGGTTTCCCATGGTGGGGAGTCCTCATGTACCAGCTCCTGCGTCTCGGGACCTGCCTCCCACTCCAGGCTGAACCCAGAGGTGTCTGTTCACATCTGTGTATTTGCCGCAGCCCGGCTCCTCCCTGAGGCGGAACCCGAGGCCTGCCTAAGGTCTGCACTGTGTCTGGATGCTCCTGGGAGTTGAGTTTCTCTGTTCTGATGATGAGACTCACCTCCACGTGGCTTCGGCCGCAAAGGAGATCGATCGGAAGCCCCAGGACGGGGCGGTCTGGGCTGGCTGGACTTGGGGCTTGCCCATAACCACGAATGCAGGCTTTTCATTCTGTTCCTCAAGCAGCATCAGCCTGGCCTCCTCGTGGCGGCTGGGCAGACATGGCCCAGTAGGGAGGTGACCTGCACATTATCTTGAGGGAGCTAGAGAAGGTGCTTGATGGAGAAGTCTGTAGAGAAGCCTCGGCTCCAGAGGCCGGGTCTGTGGCCCTCCACGTGTCCGTGGCCCTGCTCCTTGGGAGGGCTGCTGCCCAGGCCCAGCTTGGCCGCACAGCGGTGGGAGAGGGCATCTCCCCTGCTGACTCAGCATGCCGAGCCCTGGGTCAGCCTGACGCCCAGACCCGAGGCCCTCCACACCCGGCCTCTCAGGCTGCCCAAAGTCACTCTCCCCTGCAGCTCCCACCCAGAGCCCATGGTGCATCTTGTCCCTCCGGCAAGAAACCCTCTGGCCATGCACTCTACTCCCGCCTCAAGGCCACCTGCTCCCCACATGCCCACCAGTGCCCGCCGGCCTGAACCACAGCCCGTGGCCCCCTGGACCCCCCACCCTTGCACCTGCCATACAGGTGGGCCAGGGAGGGGGCCGCCCATCCCCACGGATTTGGTTGGCTGGGGTGACCCAAGCCGATCGGCCAACCAGCACCCTGCCAGAGGGACTCCTGCCAGAACTGACGTGAAGCCCAGTTTGAGCCAGTGAGTCTTGAGGGGAGGATTTTCAAGGGATATTGCAGGGAGAAAAAACTTCACTGCCCAGAGCCGAGTCCCCTGCTTAGGGTGCGGGAGGCCCAGACCCCACCCCCAGCCCCTGCCTGCCTCCTCTGAGACACTAGGGAGGCTGTTTTCTCACATGTAGCCCCAGGCAGCCATGCCCGTTCCTGATACTCAGTCCACATTGCATTTCTGGCCAGCCAGTATTTATTTCAAGTAAAAGCGAGTCGATTAAATCTAAATGAATCAGAAATCAGTGCAGGAGTGTGGGGGGTACAGTCAGGCCGCGTAGGCAACACCCGACCCCGCAAGGGAACCAGGGCCCACCCAAGAGGTGGCTGGGCTCACGGCGGCTCATGCTCCAGGGCCCCAGCGGAGCTCCATGGGGCGTGGACTTGTCACGTCACGTTGACAGTGAGAGCCCCACTCGCCGGTGCCCGCCCGTGACAGGTGCTGACATCCACGAGCTTCGGCTCTTACAGCAGTCCTGGCTCACAGAGGAGGAAACTGACGCTTGGACGGGCTGAGGATCTGCCCAGGGTCCCCCATGCAGTCATCCCGCAGAACCCAGGATGCCCTGAGGGCCCTGAAGCCTGCAGGCACTCGCCCTGATGGAGGATGGAGTGGCATGGGTGTGTCCCCCGCACCACTCCGAGGCATCCACCTCAGGCCACCTTTGATACCTAAGGCTACACGAGTGCGGTGCAGATGGTGGTCATACTGGGTTTTAGGTTCTGTGCTATTCTGTGTTGCCGAGTTGTTCTGTTTTATTTTTCCCCCAGCGTTTTGGATCCACGGATGTGGAATCACGGAGGCGAAGGGCCCAGGGCTGGTGCGCCGCTTGGCCACTGCAGACGTGCAGGGCCCTGCCACGTGCTTCTGGTGCTGTGTGAAGGGTCTGCCCACTGCGGCTCAGCCTGGTGACCACGCAGGCCGTGCAACTCCCCTCCCTGTTAGGCCCCTCACACACCTGCCTCCCTGGCCTCTTCTTATAAAGACACTGAGTGGCTTCTGGAGGCCTACAGGACCCAGGAGGACTTGAGTGGGGATGGGGTAGGGTCAGGCCAGGCCACACCCATGAGGGCCTCCCTTCTGCGGTCCCTGCAGCCCTGCCATCTCAGCCTCTCACTCCCGTCCAGCCCATCGCTGTGGTCACCCACACACCATCACACTCCACTTCCTGGTTGCAAAACCAGGTCCTGCTCGGCCTGGCCTGGGTGAGGGGCCTGCGTGGGGCCAGCCACAGCCAAGGTTGGAGGCAATGCTTTCACTGTTTAATGCTTTCTGTGTGGAGAGATGGAGGGCGAGCGTCAGTGCAAACTCCCCACCTTCATGCCCCGGACTGGGATTCTGGGGTTAAAGTTTATCCTTGCAAGAACTGGCCTGGCTGCCCGCCTCCCAGCCTCTCATCACCTTCCCTCCCGCCTCCCCCAGGGCAGCCCGCGACTGGGGTCAGGCATCGCATTTCCTGAGACCCAGCTAGTACACAACCCTGTGCATGGTCCAAGAAGCAAAGGTGACACTTAATGGCCAAGGTCGTCTTTGTCTAGTCGTGGCGAATGCCAAGGTTGGGTCCAAGTAAGTGCTCAGCTTAAGACCAGTTGCTCAGTGCTGTCAGCGTTTCCCAGGTGAGGGCCTCTTGCAGCCCAGGCTGGTTGAGTTGTGTAAGCTCCCCCTGGGGCCGAGTTCTGGGAAGCCAAGTTGTCAGGCGGTCAGACCAGGTGGGACAATCCTGGGCAGCCCTGCTGGGCTCTTCCTGCAAGTCTGGGCCGCAAGGGCTTGCTGATGACACCAGAGCCCCTGTCCCCTGCAGATGCCCCAGCTTGGGAGTCGGCTTCCAGAGGCTATGACCTGCAAAGGGCAGCTTCTTTCTCAGAGCTGCTGACCGCATCGGCCCAAGGGAGGCCTGGACGGGGGTTTTAAGGCTCCCAAGTGAAGCGAGGGCTTGAAGGCCACTGGGTTAAGAGCTTGGCTCGGTTGCCTGAAACAGGACACCAAGAGTGCTCCCCGGCATCGTGCATCCCTAGCTGCTCCGTCCCTTCTCCTGGTCATCCTTCAATCCAAGCGTGTTCCTTCCCTGCTGCCTCGTGTTCCCGGAGCCCCAGAGGCCTACTGCGAGGGGCGTCATGCTCTCGAAGGGGCCACACTGAACACCATCCTCCTGTCTGGCTGGCCTGAATAGGGTGGAGCCCCAGGTCTCCCTGGACCCTGCCAAGCAGGTTTGCAGAGGCCAGTTCTGCAGGCTTGGGGGAGGGATGAGGACTCATGGGTAATCAGGCCCCTGGGTTGCTGAGAAGGGGAGGAGTGAGGACCCACGGGTGGGTTGGTCCTTGGGCGTCTGAGAAGGGAGGTCTGAGAAGTACTCTTGGGCCCCCTCCCACCAGGTACGTGCATGGTCCCCCGCCCGTCCCTCCCTCCCTCCCTTCCTTTCTTTCTTCCTTCCTTCCTTCCTTCCCGTCACATGGCAGAATAATGACTTGGAGCTGGACCCAGTGCTGCACCATGACCATCCATCACCTGCCTGTCATGGGTGTTCTCTGTTCTCGCCCGCCAGGTTCGTGATTCTGTAGGTAAACTGGGGGCGGTAAATCGCGGGAGCGCGAGGTGGGGGGAGCAGGGATTGAGCACCCATAACTCACAGTTGCCAAGATCTCAAGCAGGCTGATGGATGCCAGTCCTGACCACCACTCTGGCACACGGGGTGGTGGTGGGGGGGTGGGTGTGTACCGCCTGTCCCCGAGTTGCCCTTGGAACTGCCGTCAGATAAGACAGCAGGCGGTCAGGGGCCGGCTTGCTCCCCATCCCCTCAGATGGTAGATGCCCAGGACCGGGGGAACCCACAGCGTCTGGGACCTGCCCACCTCTCATGTTCTTAAAACACTGCACACATCAGACAGTCTCACGTGTCTTCTTTCTCTGAGACTGGAGGCGACTGAGCGGGCCTTGGGCGAGTGGACCTTGGATACGCCCTAAGGCAAGCGTTTCTGGGGTCTGCTGAGCTGTCCAGGGCAAAGTTGCTGTCAGGAGGAGTCACAGAGCCCGTGTCATGAACAGGCTGCATGGTAACCGTGCCTTAGTGTCACTCACGGGTTGACCAACTAATTTTTTTTAATTATGTAGGGATGAGGTCTCATTCTGTTGCCCAGACTGGTCTTGAACTCCTGGGCTCAAGTAATCCTCCCACCTCAACCTCCCAAAGTGCTGGATTCCAAGCGTGAGCTGCTGCGCCTGGCCCGTCTTCATTTTTTGTTCACTTTTGTCGTCCACCTTCCCTATAACAAGGTCCTGCCACGGCCGCCTCATTGGCCATCAAGTCTCTAATGAGCAAAAGAGTTAGCTCTCAAAACACCACGGAGTAAAAGAAGCAATGGTTGTATGGATGACTAGGAAACAACAACAGAAATACACCACAGAGGTCGTGAGCCGCGGTGCGGTCCTGCCTCTCTGGGGACAGTTGAGGGGCAAGGAGGAGCCATGCTGTTGTGTCTTGGGGCGCCGTCTTCAGATGACCCCGCCCACAACCGTGGTACTGTGGTTCCCTTCTGCCAGGACGCTCCTTGCAGACTTTCCACAGGCCATGTCACCAACCACCGGCCCAGCCACCCTCCCGACAGTGTGGCGGGGATACCGAGGCAGACCTCGCCCAGGAGACACAGGACTCTGCCTGCAGTGACTTGGGCTGACGAAGCCACCCTCGGGCTGTGCAACCAGCTGAGACAACACTCTCCTGCCCTCCTCTGTCCAGGCCAGACACCCACCCAGTCCAAGGCTCCCCACTTTTTCTGACACCCCTTGCTCCTTTCCCAGGGCTCCCCTCCAAATCTTTGCACATTTCCCTCATGTTAGAGTCTGTCTCTTCGAGAACACCAACTGCCCTGACTGAGAACAGGCCTGGCCTGTGTTGCTGGAAGCCCTGGTGCCTCCCACCTAGAAGCTGACGCCGCTCGCAGCCGCTGTCCAGGTTCCTTCCGTCCCTAGATCCAGTCCACATGGAAAAACCCTGGCGGCGATGCAGAGGTCCGAGGCGGTGCTGTTCATCCTTAGATAACTGGCTGGAAGGGAGAGTCAAAGCAGGACGGGAAGCTAAAGGAGACAAACAGGCACGGACGTCTCCTGGAGCTCAGCGCCCTCCTCACGTGCGGGACACGTCAGCTTTGACACGCACGCGACACGTCAGCTTTGACACGCACGCGGCACATGGCACTCGGTATGTTCACTGAAGTGTTCTGCACAAGAACCAAGACTGGAGAACTCAAGGGCACTGTAGCCCCTGGGTGGAGGCAGGAGGTGCCCGGCTTTGCTGGCTCTGAGTCGTCACGGAGGTGGGAAGCCGTGGGACAGAGCACGTCAGACACCTGATCTCACGGCAAGCCGTGGACAGGCCACAGACGTGAGCCTCCGCCCTCAGCAGTGGATTCCCAGGCCCCAGCTGACGGCATCCTGAGTGCTCTTGGCCTGAAACAGATTCCTCCTTTTATGTGAGTAAGTCAGTCTTATCAGTGTGGAGCACACAAGAGAAGATGCTTAATCATCTATTGCTGCATAACAAATGACCCCAGATGCAGTGCTTAAAACAGCAGCATTTTTAAAATCTCCCAGCCTCTGAAGACCAGAAGTCTGTGTGCTTTGCTGGCCCCTGGTTCAAGGTCACCACAGACCACCATCAGGGTGTCGTCTGGGCTGATGTCACTTCGAGACTCTGCTGAGGAAAGGTCCGCTTCCACGCAGTCATTGCGAGGTTCATTTCTTCCTGGCTGACACACTGGGGCCTCAGTTTCTCAGTGGCTGTGGCTGGGGCCACCCTCAGTTTCTCGTTGGGTGCGTCTCTCCATGGGCACGGAGGGTGGCAGATACCGTGGAAGAGTGGGAGAAAGTGGAGATGCAGACCATGTGGAAGTCAACCTTTTGTAAGCAGTCTCAGCCTGTTCAGGCGCTGGCCACGATTCCGCAAGCCGGCAGCTTGAACACGACAGACACTGGGCCCTCACAGTCCCGGGGTGCAAGTCCAAGATTGAGACGCTGGGGAGCTGATGTCTGCTGAGGCCAGCTTCTGGACCCGTGAACAGCACCTTCTCATATCCCCACACAGTGGGACGGGACCAGGGTCTCCATCTGGCCTCTTTTGTAGGCACTGATGCCATGCAGAAGGGCTCCATCCTTGTGGCCCAACCACCCCTCGAAGGCCACATGGCAAACCCTCCTCTTTGGGTGAGGATTTCAACATCTGCATCTTGGGAGACACAGGAGCCTCATCTGGAAAGTGTCACCTGTCCCTTTTGCCATGCCCTCTCGATTCGAAGCAAGTCGCCGGGCACAGCCCATGCTCGAGGGGAGGGAATTCCAGGACCTGAGTGTCAGGGGAAGGCCACTGGCACCAACAGAAACTGCCTGTACCACCGTAATTCACTCCACTCAAGGGTGTCACGGAAGAATGGCAGGGAGGAGTGAAGAGATGAGACTGTAATTCTGAGGAGCTGACACTTTACGAGCTTCAGTGGCTTTTGCAGCGGACCCGTGATGGGTGAGCTTTTGAAGAATGCAGGCAGCCGTCTCCACCGAGGGACTGCTGATGGTGGAAGATGATCAGTGCACCATGGAGCACAAGGCAGCCGGGCGCCACAGACAGTTTCTTCAAGTTTTGTGCTTTGTCTCAGAAGTTCACATGAATTTTGTGTTGTAGACCATTTGTTTGGACATGGAGGTATAAAAATCGCCATGGAGAAAAATGGATTTCCAAGGCAGGCGCCCTGTGGAGTCGGTCTGAAGAGCCTGGCTTGGGGTTCACCGAGCCATTGCCTCCGACGGGCGCCTTGCTGGGCCACCGAGCCCTGTTCCTCCGAGACATGGGAGAGCGATTATCATCTGCCAACAGGGAAGAAGGAAGGGTCCGGCAGCATCCATGAGTTTCCCTCTTTTGGAGGTTAGCCTCCCTGCGTGCTGGTCCTCGTGTGGTCCCTGGGCCAGCTGTGTTAAACGGTTAAATGGCCCTCAGCCCTTCCAGCAGCAAGCGCTCCCTGCCTTGGGTTGGGTGAACAAGTCATTCTCGGCCCGGCCTGTGTGTCTCCCCGTGTGACCCCTCCTGACCCTTTACCCTCAGCATGGGGAGGCTGGAAAAGTAGCAGAGGCACAGTGGCCACTTTTCTGTCCAGGGCTCATCCAGCCAGTGTTCCCAGAGCTGCCCTGGGCCCCACACTGGGGGACATTTGAGTGTTGAGACAAACAGATCTAAAATTCCAGTTGACAACAAAATGTAGCCAAAAGCAACAAATTATCAATCAAGAATATATATATATATTTTTGAGTTGGAGTCTCACTCTGTTGCCCAGGCTGGAAGGCAGTGGAACACTCACAGTCACCCCAGTGTCGACCTGCTGGGCTCCGGCAATCCTTCCACCTCAGCCTTCCAAGTAGCTGGAACTATAGGTGTGCACTACAATGCCTGGCTTATTTTTTGATTCATTGTAGAGACAAGGTCTCGCCAAGTTGCCCAGGCTGTTCTCAAACCCGCGGACTCAGGTAAACCACTCGCCTCGGCCTCCCAAAGTGCTGGGATGACAGGCTGAGCCACTGAGCCTCGCTTTATTTTTTTTTTTTTATTGTAGAGAGAAGGTCTCGCCTAGTTGCCCGGGCTGGTCTTGAACCTGCAGACTCAGGCAGTTCTCTTGCCTCAGCCTCCCAGAATGCTGGGATGACAGGCAGGCTGAGTCACTGTGCCCGGCCAAGACTCTTTTAGAAGGACCAATCTGGGGGGACTATGTGATGGTTCAAGTCCTCCTCCTCTGAATAGGAGCCCCTTGAGGACGGGACTCTGACTTTGCTCCATGCCCAGCTGTGAGCTCAAAGCTCTCACTGCTCGGCTACTGCAGACACACAGAAGACTTGTTGTGGTCTCAGGACCTCTTAAAATTGGCTGAGACCTCCAAAGAGCTTTTGTGTGTGCGGGTCATATCTGCTGATATTTACCATACTGGAAATGAACACTGAGTAATAAAGCGTATCTATTAAAAGCTTTATTAGTTCCTTTAAAAATGACGAACCCACTGCATGTTAACTAAACAACATCTTCACTTTAAAAATATTTCCCAAAATAGCCTGTTTAGTCAGAAGAATGGCATGGTCTTGCATTCTCGCAAATCTTGAGCACCCGGCTTAACAGATGGCTGCTGGTTCTCATATCTGCATCTGCAGCTGCTCGGGCGTGATCTGTTGTTTTGGTTGAAATGCACGGAGAAAATCAGGCCCCGTTCAGAGGTGGCGCTGGGAGAGGAAAGAGCGTGTCGGCAGGGGTTCAGTAACTGGCTGTGTTGGAAACTCTGGCAACATTGGCTAAGTGGACATGCCCTGAAGGCTATTTCAGTGTGGCGTCTGAAGCCACATCAGTTGGTGCTTTGTGTCCTGTTACGGTAGGATTCGTTGGTCTGTCTTGAAATTGGAATGGATCTCTTACCCAGGCAGGGTTCTGGAATCACAGACGAGACTGGCTCACCGAGGCTGTGTGTATCTTTCAAATATTGACACGTTTCCTCACAGAATATCAAAAAACCTCATCTGTGAATCTCACCACTGACCTCATCAGGAAAGTTCTTAGGCATCAAGAGACAGACAAGTTCATAGTGATGAACACAACTTTTCCAAATTCTAATTTGCAGTTGGAAGCTTAAATTTTATCACTGGCAACATATACTGGCAGTTGCTTTTCTTGAAGTGACAAGGCCTGCCTTATTTATTCTCCCCAATGTCTGCCAAATTCTCAAGCTTAAATAAATGTACGTGCAATCTTGATGGGCCTTATTGCCTCCCCCAAATCCTGTGTGGGTGCCCTTGAGTGAGGTGATGAGGGCAGTGTGAGGCTGTGGGGGGCCCTGATGCAGTCGGATCGGTGTCCTGATAAGAAGAGGAGATTTGGACACGTAGAGAGACACGGGGATACCACATGAGGATGCAGAGAGACACAGAGATGACCACGTGAGGACACAGTCATGGCATCTGTGGCCTCAGAGGAGCCAGCCCTCACACCTTGGTCTGGACTGTGTGGCAAGTGAGGGGGCGGCCACAGTGTTAGGCAGGAGGGGCTGAGGGCAGGGTGGTGGTCGGCCGCTCCTGGCAGCAGGTTTCTGTGTGGGAAGAGAAGCATCTGGTGGGCTTCCTCCAAGGCCAGGACAAGGAGCTGAAGAAGCCAAGACCGAAGAAGGCAGGGCAAGAGAAATGCCTGCTGCCTTCCCAGGACACGCAGGAATAGGAGCAGCCAATGGGCGGATCTGAAGGGCCACAGAGACACCTGGACACCCACAGACACATCCTCTCCACCACTTCCTTGGGCTGTTGAGCCTTGTCGATGTGGAGAAGGTGCACGACTCTGCCGATCCCCAAACCAGACTCGAACTGGGACAGTCAGGGCCCTGCCTACTCCCCCACCTGCCCATCTGGCTGGCGGAAGGACCTGGACTTGCGTGTGGGTCCAGGCAGAAGTGGCATGGACGGCCGTGAGGTCTAGAGTCAACCTGGCTGCCTCAAGATATCCTGCAGGCTGGATCACTTGGGGGGGGTAGGAAGGGAGGGAGAGAAGGAAGGAGGGGAGAGAGGGAAGCGGGGGAGGACGGCGGTGTGTGACAAGTCTTAGCATGTGGAGCCTGAGTGACCTTGCAGAGTGTTCCAAGCTCCAGAGTTGCCGGGAAGCAGGAGAATGACTCCAGGCACCCTGAGGCGTCAAGAAAGTCATAGAGTCTCAGGCAAAGAGGAGGGTCCCATGCAGGAATCTGTGTGGCTGAGGGCTATGGCCACCAATCTGGACCACAGGATTGATGCTCATGTAGACATCCTCATGGACAGACGGCATGAGGCCGGGCGAGCCCTCGCACCTCAGCAGTTGCTGAGCCCCCTCGGGACATGGGCACACGGGAGACAGGCCTGGACTGACACAGGCAGACATCGGCCATTCGGCAACAGAGGACACTCAAGGTGGACATGAAGCTGAGTTGTGGAAAGTGACACTGTGGCTCTCACTCCCATAGCTCCTGGACCGAGATTTCTCTTGCTGCAGTCATTTCACAGGTGAGGAAACGAGCCTTGGTGACACAACTCACCCGCCCAAGGGGAGACAGTTAGCAGCATGCCTGGCACTTGGCTCCAGCGCCCGTTCCTGAGCGCTCCAGAGGGGTAAGCTCGCCCAGCGTTCAAGGCCACAGGACCACGTGGGCAGCACTTAGAGACGGAACCATGACTGCTAACTTCTTGGCCTGGACTCTCCTCTGAGGCAGCGGGAGTCTGTATTTCGAAGGAAGGTGGTGGCTTCCTGCGGTGAGCATGCCATGAGTGAATCACTGCTGATTCCCAAAAAACCTTGAGAAAAACCTGTTGACTGAGCCTGGGTTACTTTAATCCTGCCTTTGTGAATTAGTAAGCTTGGAAACTAGAGAATGTGGCCTAACCTGCCTTTACCCCATTTCTTCTATAAAATGGGGCTCAAAGCATTTTGTCCCCCTCTTGGTACGTGTGGGCGGTCGTACTGATTTCTTACAAAGACTGCAGGATGGAAGGGGGGAAATGGAGTGGCTTTGCAGCAGAGAGGGCTGACAGACACAACTTCAGCGGGTGGTCAGGGCTGACGTCACAAGGGACAATTTGTCGCACTGTGAATGGCACCTGGCCTCGGTGGGCTGCCTCCCTGAAACACAGAACCCGTGTGTTCGCCCACTTGGACTGCATAGCCCGAGTGGCTTACACATGACAGAATTTTGCTTTCCTGGTTTTGGAGGCTGGAAGTCCAAGGCCAAGACACCAGTAGATTCTGTGTGTAGTGAGGGTCCACCATCATCGACTGTCTTCTCACTGTGTTCTCCCCTGGTGGAAGGGGTGTGGTGCTCCCCGGGCATTCTTTATAAGGGCATGAATCCCCTCCCGAAGCCCCTTTCCTAATTCTGTACACTTGTAAATCTGGGGGGACACAAGCATTCAGATCGTAGCACCAAGTCTAATCATGACAGAAGCAATAGGCACACCCCAACAGATGGACGTCCTGCAAAACTGACCGGCTTTCCTCACAGTTGTCAAGTCGTCAGAAACAAGGAAAGTGCAAGAAATTACCACAATCAAGAGAAACCTGGGAAGACGTGCTGACCAAAGGTGACGTGCTATCCTGGATGGAATCCTGGAACAAAAATGACAGGAGGGAAAAGTCCAAGGAAAATGAAGAAGGGAGGACCTTAATTCAAAATAATGTATCAATATTAGGTCATTAACTGGGACAAATGTACTACAATAAGAGATTACTAACGGGAAACCAAGTGTAGAGCAGATGGGAACGCTATGTACATCTTTGCAGTTTTGCTATAAATCTAACACTCTTCTAAAATAAGAGAGTTTCTTTTAAAAAGGAAGAAAGAATGAATATTGATGTGCAAGTGAGAAAATAACTCTGGCGAGAAAGTGTCCTAAAACATCCTATATTTTATTTAAAGGAAACCAACTCTCACACTTAACGTTGGTTATGTTTAGTAACAAAGCGCCAGCAACATGCCAGTGGGTCAGGAAGCTTGGGCTGGAGAGGTCAGTGGTGTCTATAGGACACCGGCTGGCGGCTCAGCTCAACCCCTGCACTCTGATCGCCAGAGGGCGCCTGAGGCTCTGTGTTGCACTCGGCTTCAGTGGGTCCCTGGTGGCCCAGGAAGGCTCACACATTTAAACGTATGCATAGATTTGTATTAGCACGCCAGATCCCAGATGTTCTCATGTCAACATGTGTTAACAGAGACAGTTAGGTGACGTTCCCGGTCTTTTCCTGCATGTGAAATCTCTGGAGTCTGGTGTCTCTTCTGCCCCGATGGTGTGTTTCAGTGTACGAGCGCCGCATTTCAAGTACCCGGCAGCACATGTATGGTTCCACATCATCCCTTAGCACAAGAAAGGGCACAACCCACACACACATGTGTGCGCAATCATAGCCTCTGGAATTTTTATTTTATTTTATTTTATTTTTTGAGTCAGAGTCTCACTCTGTCATCCAGGCTGGAGTGCAGGGGCACGCTCACGGCCACCGTAGCCTCAACCTGCTGGGCTCAGGAGATCCTTCTGCCTCAGCCTTCCAGGGAGCTGGAACCACAGGTGCGTGCCACCATTCCTGGCAATTTTTTTGACTTATTGTAGAGATGAGGTCTTGCCAAGTTGCCGAGGCTGGTCTTGAACCCCTGGGCTCAGGCAGTCCTCTCACCTCGGCCTCACAAAGTGCTGGGATGACAGGCGTGAATCACTGCAACCAGCAACCTCTGGGATTTTTAAAAACAGACACCTAGATGTGAGGACTAAGCTCTGACCTTTCTTCTCCTGCCCAAATTCCCCCCAAGGGGCCCAAGGAGTCATGCCTACAAGCCACACGGTCTCATCGGAAGGTGTTATTAGCCCTCTGTAATGTGGCTTACTGTCCACCCTGATTCTGGCATAGCATCTCATGGCAGAAAAAGAAGAAAATAAGAATATGTTGCCCAAAGCCTACCAATCTGGCACATTGTGGAGCGGCCCAGCACGGCCATCTCCAGGGGAAACACTTGCACCTGCCAGATCCTTCTCTTTCCAGGTCTTCCTGGTCCAGAAGGGATTGACGGAGGTTCTGGTACCATTTGGATCTGAGCACAAGACACGGGCCACCTGTTCTCACTCAGGGCTGCCAGCGGGGAGGCTCCATCCACACCAGAGCTGTGGTCTCCACAACCTCCTTACCTCAACCCAGGCACTCCTTTCCAGTTATTTCAGATCTTCAGCCAAGCTTAATGCTCTCAACCAGTTGCCAACGAAAGGGTCCCTAAAGCCCACCTGAGGCTTGTACGGCCCACTTCGAGACGCCCCACCTCTCTGGGCCTTTCTCGTATTGACTTACTATTTTAACTGCAGTTCCTGCTTTCCTGAGATGTATAAACCAGACTATAGCCCAATGGCCTGGGTGCACTTTCTCAGGGTCTATTGCGATTGTGTAACCCAGGCTGTGGTCGTTCATACTGGCTCAGAATAAACTTCTTTAAACTATCTTGGCAGAATTTGGATTTTTCTGTCATCAGATGAGCAGAAGTGGATTGTCTTGTCCCTACTGTTCTCTCGCCACAATAAATGTATGAGGACCTGGCCAGTCACCAACTGTGGGTAGATTGGATTGCCTAGGCTGCCCCACCCATGCCCCAGCCGGCTCCCTTCTCCCTTCCCTGAGCAGAGGTGATGGAAGGCCTCCACGGCCAGGCTTTGCTGGGTGCTGGGGACACGGTGGGGAGGGCGGGGAACAGATGGGTCCTCTGATTCATGGAGCTTCCAGCCCCCACAAGTGCAAGCTCCAGCTTAGAGCTCTCCAGGGGTCTTAGATGGGCTGGGCGGGGAGGGTTGCACTGTCCGTAGAGATTTCACCACTTCAGAGTTGCTCTGCTTTTCACTATCACCTTGCATCTGCAATTCCAAGCCATGTCATTGAGGAAATACTCGGAGAATATATCATTGTAGTGTAGCACTTATTTTGAGATTTGGTTCCTGAAATCCTTTGTCTGCCAAGAAGCAGAGCTTCCCAGAAGACCTCAGCTGTCAACAGTGCCCTCCCCGGGACCTGCTTGGGAGGACTGACTCCAATCACGGAGGTGAGAGATCAGGTCCACACCCAAACCCAAACATGCTGTCTCAAAACTATCATCTCTCCCCTCTCTTCTCCTGAGGGCCATTATCTTTCCAGAAAGTCATCTGTTTTCCCAAGGTGCTCTCCCCTCCCCCCATAAGACGGAATATAGGCCCCAATACTGGCCATCCTCTTGGACACATTTCTTTGTGGATTCTATACATGCATGATCATTTTGTCTTTTTCTCTTGCTAATCTGTCTGTTGTCAGTTGGATTCATTGCCTCCTAGGTACAGAACCTGAAAGGGTGGAGGAAGAAGTTCTCCCCCCACGCTCTCCTCACAGGGAGACTTTCAAGCTCTCGAACCCTGAACCCGCTCCACCCCACGGAAGCAGGACCCGCGGGAGTTGGCTCGGGTATCTGAGTGTTTGAGGGGCTCCTCAGTTCCAAGGATATGGGAGGAAACCGTGACATAGTGGTAAACCTCTGTGCAGCTGAATGTATCTGAACACAGAAGAGGTACAGTGAAAACACAGCACCATAATCTTCCGTGGCCGCCCTCACGTGTGTGATCCGCTGCTGGCCGACACGGCGTGATGTGGTGCGCAGTTACACTTTGCTTGATGGGAGAGGTCTGCCAGGGGGCAGGACGAAGCGGGGCAGGGAGGCTGGGGGAGGTTTTGCACAAGTGACACACACTTGCTCTCCAAGCAGCAATTTAAGGTTTCAACCCTGTCTGTGCTTCCCCCGCCAGGATCACAGTTTTGACAATTTCAGCAAATCCACCCAGCACTTTGCACCCCTTCCTGATCCTGCTTGCTCCTTGGACTCAGAAACGGATGCCGAGAGTCGCCGTCTGCCTGCCTGCCGGGCTGCCCTTTTGGCTTCTCTGGCTTTCCACGCCTCCTCTTTGGAGCTCTGGAGAAAGCGCGAGTGACTCGTCGCCTGAGCCATCTGTTCTCCCCCTAAAACAAAATAATCTCTGGCATTAGCAGCCAAAAAGATGAGGGTGAGGCTGTGCAGTCCTTTTCCTTCCCATTTACTCCGCTTTATTTGGGGTGCCTTCCGAGGCCAGGCCTGTGCTGTTTGGGAGACGAAGATAAGACCCCCATCCTCAGGAAGTTCTGAGCCGAACGCCAGAGCTAGGCAGCCTCTGACATGGCAGGGGTCAGTGCTCCTCCAGGCTCTGAGGGGCCCTGGGGAACCCGTGCCTGGCCGGAGGGTGCTAACCTTGCCCCTGGTGACTTCACTGCTCCACTGAACACAACTCCTGACCCCTCCTGTGAGCCAGGCTCTGACCCGGGCATTGGCGACACATGGGTGAACAGAAGACCCTGGCTCCTGCCATAGTGTCACTACAGAGCGACGAAACGGGTCGTGGACAGTGTGTCGGCAGGAAGGGATGGAGATGGGACCTGTTCCTCTCCCCCTCCCTCCATCACCCCATCAGAGGACAGACCCACCTCAGGGGGCTGGCCCTGGCCCCACACAGGTGCTGACCTCAGAAGGGGCGGCCAGGTTAGCCCAGGAGAGTGTGGGAGCCTGCGGTGGGGAGGGCTTGTGTGGAGAGGACAGGGGCCCCTTTAGAGCCTGGAGGCAGCAGGGGGAGGGGAGGAGCCCCTGTGCTCTGCATCAGGAAGTCTTCATCGAGGGGAGGGGCAGGAGGTCAGCAGTCGTGCACTGGCTGGTAGGGCTGGAGGATGGGCTTCAGGCCAAGGAACAGTAGGCACACAAATGTGGGTTCTACAAACATCACACACCCCATCCTGGCTGGCTTGGTGCTGGCCTCAGTCCCCGCTGCCACACTTATTCCACAGCCTGACCACACTTGCACCGGACGCACTCACTGCTCAATCCTGGAGTCTGCGGGAACCCACCTGGGGCTCACACCTGCATGACCTGGCATGGGCACCCAGAACCGCCCTCTCCTCTGGGCATGACCTGAGGTGGGCGAAACTTTGGTGAGGGTGGAGCCTCCCAGAACAGGCCCCACCTCTAGGCATGACCCGGGCTGGGCATGTCCATGGGGAATGGGGCCTCCCAGAACCACCCCTCCTCTGGGTATGACCTGGGATGGGCACGCCCATGGCGGGGTGGAGTCCCCCAGAACTGCCCCTCCTCTGGGGTGCTGGGCTTGGTGTGGGAGGGCCCTGCACAGTTGGGTCCGGCTGACTGCCATGGTGGCCACTCCAGACCACACTCTGCGGTGACCTTCCCTCCTGTTTTGCCCTCTACAGCTCTTAATCCTTCCCCTGGCTGGTCCCCAAACTGCCTGCGGGGATACTCTTCCTGGGGCTCTGCTCTCTGAGGCATCGAGTCTGAGGCAGAAATCGCAGTTCACAAGAGGGCAGTGATGGGGCCAAGGTGCCACTGAGTACATGGGGACGCTGAGCCTTGGTCTGAGGCCTGCCCCGCCCTCCTCTACCATGATGTCTTCACTGTTGTTAGTGGCTGTATTCATTCACTGGATCTTTTCGGGAAAGGATCCGCGTAAACCGGGAGTGAAAAAGAATAAGGTGTCCTGTAGAGTGTGGATGCACGAAACTGACATCTGGTAATTGGTTTCTTTGGAAGCCTGAGAGTCATTGCCATCAATGATTCCATTTGGAAAGCTTCTCAAAATACCGATTTGGATGGAGGTCTCTTTAAACTTACTTGAATTGGGATCAATTTCATGTAGTTTTCATAACTTGTAAGTGGATGTTAAGACAGTGCAAGCCTGTTTGGTTTCAAACTGCTTTTTGAAGCCAGATCACTTAGGCAAAGTATTTTGGTAACAAATTTATACTGTTTAAAAATGAAAGGATTTCTTAATACAAACCATTTAAAAACTCTTTAAAGGCCTATTTATCTGAGTACCGAGATTTCTGGATAAGTTTCGCTTTATTTAACTTCAAAACGCTCAGTCAGGCTATCTTGGATCCAGGATGGATTTCGAAGCTCTGTGCTCTCAGATGGCTCACTGAGATAACAGGGTGATATATGGACCGTTTTATGGCCTCAAAACAGTGGCTTCCCCTCGTGTGGATGTGGGCCCCAGCAGTCCCTTCACAGCATTTCAAAGCCAGCTCCTGCCACTTAAGTTAAAGCATCTGTGCAAGGTGTGCACAGGTAGAAGGGTTTTCTCTGTCAATAGTGTGGAAACTCTTCTGCGGAGCTTCGGCACCCCCCCTCCCCCACTCCCCCAGGAGCTCTGCCATAGACCACAGGCCACTGGGTGTGACCTAGCCCTGTGTTGGTTTGCCTCGTTCTGTTTTTTCACTCACGTTATTGCTTGTAATTCTCCCAACAACGTGGCGAGGCACACATCGTACCATCCCTTTGAATATAAGAACTTCCAGGGTCACCCCAGGGTGTAAGGGACTCGCCTAACGTCTTAAGTCACTCAAGGGCTAAACAGCCATAAGGACCCTTTTGGGGTCTGCACCATCATCTTTCAGCCATGGGTGGCCACCGCGTGCTTGGTGCTCCTTGCTCTGCCTCCCGGGGCCAGTTCATCTTGTCTCTGTGTTCCCTCATTCTGGTCTCTGTTTCGGTTGTTTGCAAACAAAGAATTGCACTGTGCCTGCAGTTGCCAGACAAAGGACAAGTCATTTACCATCCATGACAAATCACGCAAGTTAGGGATTCACGCTGAGATACTAGCGTGGGCTCTGTGCCATCGGGAAGGTCATCTCACGCCCCCTTTCTATCCACACTGTTCTCTCAACGGTGGGATACAGGGACAGAAGCAATCAGAGAATGGGGCGTCACACGGTCCGGTGGAAGGAGCCTCTTCTGATGCTCTTGGATGCGAGTGGTCCTCAGTCAACAAAGAAATGCTCTTGTAGGTGCTGACTTCAAGCCAGGGCTGGAGCAAAGGAGGCAGTGACATCGAGGCGCCTGGGTCGTCACACAGCATAGAGGGGCCTGGGCCATCAGGGCCACCCACCTGAGGGTCATGGTAACATAGAGGTGGCTGGGTCACCCGGCGACACCTTCTTAAGGGAGGGTCAGGAGCGGGACCCCACCCTCGCCCTCTCGTGTGGACTGCTTCCTTTATGCGCGTGGTCGCCCCATACATGGAGAGTTTGGGGACCAACCTGTTCTCCCGTGGGATGCCTATGCTGACTCTGAGGATGATTTGGGCTTTGAACCTCTGAGTGGTGTGTTTCATTTCCACAGGCCAGAGGAGCTGAGCATGGGGGAGTCGGGAGGCTGTCTCTGAACCCTGCCCAGGCCAGTTTAAAGGCTTAGTAAAATGTTCCAGACTATTCCGTGGGCCTCGGGGTGCTGGAGGGCAGGGCTGCGTCCGCTGGATCCCCAGCCCGCTTGGTCTTCACAATGTCATCTTAGGGACGCTGCCTGTCATTGGAGGGACTACGGGCCCTACCCTGGTTGGTGGGGGGACTTTCCAGGGGAGAGTACCAGGGGTGTTTTCTTGAGAACTGCAGACCTGAAGACAGCAAACGAGACTGGGTTTGCGGTGTCACAGGCCACCCTGGGTGCCTCCCACAGGACACTGCAGACAGCCGGGTGTTTCCCTATGAGTCCATCACACTGGAAACCACTGAACCCTAAGTAAACAGCTTGTCAAAGACAGACACGTCCTGACTGCTGGTCAGGGCTCACCTACCAGAATTAAACCATTTTGCCTCTGCCTTGGCAGAAACCCATTAAGTAAAGAATTAAGACAATTAGGCAAATAACTTAGCCTTTAAATATAGTTTTCCTTGACACATTCATGCCATTAAGGCAGGAGATTCTTTCTGTTGTGAATCTTCCAAACCACTCTGGATTGTGTTCATTGAGGCCTGGTCTTGAGGGGGACACGGGGGGAAGGGCGGGGTGTTGGGATCTGGGGAAGAAACTGTGGTCTGGTAGAGGTGTCTTCCTGTCCTCTTCGGGGGAGGTGCTCAGTCCTTGCTGCGTTCAGGTTACTTTGTGTTAGGGGTGGGTAGCACCTTTGTGAGCCTCGATGGACAGTTTGGGTTAAGGAAGGCGACACCCTGGGCTGAATCCGAACAGGCTGCCCTGGGCGTAAAGTCTTAAACTGGGGCTGGAGGAGCTGACAGCTGGGCAGAGAGAGGCTCTCCCTAGAGAAGGACCCATAAAGGAAGAGACACCGAGGAGTCCAGGATCTGGGGCAGAGGCCAGTCTGCAGATTTTAGAGAGAACAGCCAAATGTGAATGTCGGGAGATGTGTGACCGTGGGTATGTTTGTGTGTTTATTTCACCTTTGTAAGGAAATGCAGGGACTGTCAACCACGTAAGTGACGATGCAAACTTCGTGATGGAACCTGGGGTCCATACAGGGTGGGGTGACTAACCTTCAGGCTTCCCTGGGCTGCATCGGGTGAAGAGGAGTTGCCTTGGGCCGCACAGGATTTGTATAACATAGTCACTGCATATGCACAGTGAGATTTCCTTTGTGTTTTAATATTTTCATTATAAAGTTTAGAAAAATGAGAATGGCATGAAACTAGTGGGAAGTTTGTCCTAGCTTTTGTAAAACGAATCAGTCTGTGTCAGATTTGATGGAAGTGGCCACAGTTCTCAGTGCATTCCCAAGGTACTCGAAGGAAATGTCTGCTGGGATTTTGCTCTTTGTGTGTGTTGTCATCGCAAACGGCTACTCGCGGATGGACGTACTGCCAGGAAGCGAGGTCGTGAATGAGGCGCAATGCCGAGCTTCAGGAACAGAACGACACCTGGAGTCACGGGGAAAATGAACGCTGAAACACTCGATGTGAGAAGACCTTGGGGCAAGTGACCAGGGTATGGCCTCAGGGGCTGACGGCAGGCGCGCAGCTTCCAGTTGTCATCCCGGGGGAGCAGCCCCTCAGCCTGTGTTCGGCGTTCCTGACCACACGCTGGGCTGAGAGGCGGCCTCCTCATGGGCCCGCAAGGGCGTGTTCGGCCTGGGAGGTCTTCCGGGCACCGCATTCACTCCCAGTGCTGAGTGTGCTAACCCCTTCCGGGCCGCTGCGACCTCGGCTCTGTTTGGTCCCGTTGGCAGCAAAGCTCACCCGTGCGTTGCAGGTCGCCCGTCCCCCATCCATGTCCTCACCCTGCCGACCCCGTCACCTGTCCATGTCCTCACGCTGTCTCCTTAACTGGGGTGCTCAGGCCTCCTCTCCTGTCAGTGCCCCTCAAGAGTGCCCTTAGACTTTTTTAAGCCCCTAGCTGTGCAGCCTCGCCCTGCAGGTGAAGCTGTGCTGCTGTGGGTGAAGGGTCTGCACACACCTCCTGATCTCCCCGACCCCTGGCTTTCAGGTCGTGTGTGTCTCGGCGGCTCCTGGGCTCATGTCTCTACCGGGCCTTTCTTTTGGGCTCCAGACCCACATGCCAGCCGCTTCTTCAACATCCACTCGGGTGTGGGGTGACTTCCCCAAAAGAGCACCGAGAGTCCCTCCCTAAACCGACGTGTCCACCTTCCTCGCCAGCCCGTGAGCACACGCGGATGCCAACATGCTGCCAGTCTGCCGCCAGCCAGTGGAGCCAGCCCTGAGGGACGGCCCTGCCTCTGCCTGGGCCCCACCACTGTCTCACCTCCCTGCCGCCCGTCTGTCCATGACCCAGCCATGATGCGCATGTCGGATCACATCACTCCTCTGCTCAGAACCCTCCAGTGCCTTCCATCCTGCTCTGAGAACACCCGAGATCTGAGCATGACCATCCTGGCCTCGCCTTTCTGACCTCCGTTCTCCCTGTCCCTCTCATTCTCGCTCCTGCAGGCGCAGTGGCCTCCCCGCTCTTCCTCTAACACCAGGCGCATGCCTGCCTCAGAGCCTTTGCACTTGCCGTTCCCTGCCCCGGGGCTTCTCCTCCAGGGTCCTCAGGGCTCCTGCTCTCACCTCCTTGGAGAGCTGCCCGGGTGTTCCCTTCTCAACAAGGCCCTCTGGTTCTACAGTCCACCTATCTGAATCGGAGCCTCTCCCACCCTTGCTTTCCTGAGCGCCCTCCCTGGCTCTGTGTTTCCCACAGCACTTTTTGTCTTTGCGCATGCAGTACGATACAGTTGATGGGTTTACTTGTGGCTCGTTTGTCTCCTCTCAACGAAATGCAGTCTATGAGGGCAGCAACTTTTGTGTGTTCTGTTCACGGATGTGGCCCGAGGACTCAGAATGCCTGGCACCCCTTAGGCACTTAATGTTTGCTGGATGAGCAGGCATCTCCCCACTCCCCTGAAGCCATGTTCTCGTGACACACGCTTCCAGGGATGTCGACGCGTGCACGGTGTGTGGGATTACAATCCATGCCAGCGCTTGTGTTTTCTGGGCTGTGTTCTGCTACTGAAGCCTTCCGCGAGCGACACCCGTGTGCAGCTCGAGGGCACGGCATCCTGGGACTGGAGGGGAGTGTTGAGTGCCTGATGAGAGGGGTGGAGGAAGAAGCAGAGGAAGCGAGTCCTGGGAGGCAGGAATGCGGCCGAAACACAATGTCAGGGGACAGAGGCCTGAGAAATGGGACGCCCCAGAGTCAGGGGAGCAGTGCCCCGTTAGTCACTGTCTGCTTGAGGGAGGAGGAGCGGGAGGAGGGGGAGAGGAGGGTGGAAGGTCACACATCCCACCAGGCGGGAGACACAATGACATCTGGCCCACAGCTTCTTGTGGAGAGACACGTCCTCCAAACAGCTGGTCTCTAGGTTTCCCTCCCGCTTCTCCACCTCCTCCTCTTTCCTCCTCCTCCTCCTCCTCTTCGTCTCTCTGCTCTTGTGAAGAAGCTGTCAATTCTGATGTGGGAGCAGAGGGGTCCCGCAGTGGATGGGGGATGGTGGGGCTGGGTGAATTCCACAGGGTCCTGCTGTGGCTGTCTCTGTTGTGCTCCAGCTGCAGGGTCAGTTTCACAGCAGCGCAGGACACTTCCCGCTGGCCCGGGATCGCAGAGTTGGAACATGCATGCACGGATTGCGTCTGGAGAGAAGTAGCTGGGGGCATGAGTATGCCGTCGGCCGTGGCAACCGTTGAGCAACAAACACTCCTTTTCCTGTGAGAGTCATTGGCCTGTGGCATGCTGGGAGGGGAATGAGCGTCCTGCAGGCCAGGCCCTGCGTGGGCTGGAGTGCTCTCTCTCTGGGCCGAGGCTGTTGCTCAGTGCCAGCTGGCCAAGGGAAGGCAATGGCTTGCTCTTCAGAACCTCGTGCGCCTTCCTAGACCCTTTCAGGACAAAGGCAGTCAGAATGTGCAAACTGACAAATCCAAACCTCCCCCCTACCACCGCATCCGATTATTCTGGAGTCACCGCCTCTGTAGGGGCCCCCTAAGGTTCTGTGCG
>NW_007256220.1:324540-328623 GCF_000164805.1 Carlito syrichta | reverse complement strand
TGTGCCCTCCCTCCACCCCCCACCCCGTGGTTACTGATGCCCCTTTTCCATCCCTCCAGGTCTCTGCCATCAGGGATTGGAGTCCCGTCCAGCATGAATCAAGTCTCAGCGTTCGTCTAACGCACAGTCTCTCTCTGCACCCCTCCCACAACTATTTGCCTGCCCTCCTTGGGGACAGGGTGGTGGCGTGATCTCTCCTTTTAAGTTCTTGCAGCCTGGGTCCTTCAGGGCTTCTGGCTCCCCTGGGTGGGGACAAGGGAGTGAGGGGGCAAGCTTGTCTTGCTGGATGGGCAGCGTTATCACCTGTGGGCGCAAAGGTGACTCTCAGGAAGCCCCCTCACACCATGTGATGAAGTCATTGCCCCAGACCCCCAAGGGTACCCTGCCCCCAGAGCTCCCTGGCCAGTGCTCCCTCGGGTGGACCTGGGCTTCCCAAGTCCTGCTCTCGCTCTGGCCTTCTGCTCTGTGGGCCCACAAGGATGCTCCCACCTGGGGCCCAGCACTGCCAGCCCTCATTTTGGGTAGCGGACTCTGGCATTCTCTCCTGGCAAGGCCTTTCCACCTCTGAAGCCCGTAGGGGCCCAGGTTCCCGGCCTCGCGGCTGCCATGTGTGCCCTGGGCCCGCAGGGTGGCCACGGTGCTGCCTGCTGGGGGTGTGGCTGGGACTGGCATGCGAGTGCAGGAATAGGAAGCCAAGAGTGGCCAGGAGGAAGCTGGGAGGGATGAGGAGGAAGCCAGGGGGACAAAGAAGAAGCCAGGAGGGACAAGAGGAAGCCAGGGGGACAAGGAGGAAGCTGGGAGGGATGAGAGGAAGCTGGGCGAGGAGGAAACCAGGCAAAGAGGAAGCCAGGTGGGAGGAGGTGGAAGCCGGGCCGGGCAAGGTGGAGTCTAGCGGGATGAGGAGGAAGCCAGTGGGCCACTCCCAGGGCCCACCCACACTCAGGCGGGAGTCCAAGGAGCAGGAGGGCTCTCTGCTGGTGCCCGCTGTCCAGGCCACGCTGCAGGTGTGTTTGACAATGTAGTGTGGTAGCACGTGGCCAGGTCAGCCTGACTTATGCTCACATTCTCTAGACACATCAGGGATGGCTGTGCCCTGGCCCACGGGAGGGCCCCTGCCTCCAGATGTGTCCACCTCACGGGCACTGGTGGCCTGACCATCTCCTCTCTCTGTCCCAGGGCAGCCCTGCCTTCGGCCCTCTCCAGGCCAGGAGTGGGCCTTTCTCTCTCTCTTCAGCCTCCTGCACTGCTGGGCTGGAGTCAGAGTCTTTCAGACTCTCGAGCTCTAGTGGGCTGCTTCAGAGACCCTGTGCCGAAGGACAGCTCCTGCCCCGGAGAGGGTCCTCACCCTGGGCGGCTCTCGGGAGAGCAGCTCCCTTGGTGTGAGGCAGAAGGGAGGAGACATAGGACTGTGCTTTCTACTCCTGTGAAAAACCTCCTCTGTGGGAGCCCGGCCTCCCCTCATAGGACCTGGAGGTGTGAGGGGCTTGATTGCGGACCCTGCGGGGGGATGGGAAGGGTCTTCAGAGCGTGGCATCTGTCATGGACTGCATCAGCTTTGGGCGTTAGCAGGATTCGGGGCAGTGGGGAGCCCGCCTGGGCATCTGTTGGTGGACACACGCATGCACGCATTCACGCGTGGTCCCAACGCTACTGTTCCTTTGTGCGGAGATTTCTACAGACCGTCAGGGGAACACGCCATCATTTATTTAACTATTTGCATGCTGATCTATAGTGGGTGTTGCAAGTCGCGCTCCGTGAATGCCCTCCGACGTGGGTCCTGTGCCCTCATGTGAACATCCCTGGAAGGGAGAGTCGAGCGTTTCCTGGGGCAGTAGGAGGGCATCGTGTGTCCTGATGGTGGTGGGCCACATTTTCAAGAAAAGGCAGCAGTCTCCAGTCCCATCAGCGGTGCCGGAGGTGTCTTCCCCAAGCCGTTGCCGCATGCGCACCACTGAGCTAATCTCATCTCATCTGGGAAAAATTACGTCTCATTGCAATTACAGTTTTCGTTTCCCCGATCACTGATGAAGCCGAGCATCTTTGCATGCATTTATGAGTCATTTGTAATTCTGAGACCTGTGTTGATAGCCTTTGATGTATTTAGACCCGTTTGTTCTTTCGTAACAATAACTGCTCGACTGTAAAATATGCTGCAAACATTTTCTCACCATCTGTTCCTCCCAAGATGTTTCCATTATAAATAGGCAGATTTGAAAGATTTTTCGGTCCTGAATTGGCTTTGGATTATCGCCTCTGGGTGACTGTCTCTGAAAATCATGCCATGAACTGTACTCGTCAGAGTGGGTGACTGGTAACAACAGATGCCCACACTCCTGCCGCTGGGCTCGGCGAAGCCTGGTTTTCACTTTTGCAGCAGTCGACAGGACTGTCTGCAGTTGGGCCTTTTCCAAGGGCGACTTACAGACCCGGGACTTCTGCACCCTAGCCTCTGCCCTTCTCCAGACCCCTAAGTCGTCTCCATTCAGCTGGGAGCCAGGACAGACGGCAGTGTCTCTGCGTGGTGGGCCAGGCTTGGAAGCGGCATTGTCCCTCCCACGTTCCCTGGGCTAGAACACATCATGGCTCGGGAGGAGGCCCACCTGGGCGCTGTGGGAGGTGCGTGCACGCAGCAGGCCCCACCATGTGACACCAGCACACACATGTTGGAGCGAGTGTCGGTGCTATCCGAGGAAGCCTGGGGGCTCTCAGGAAGCGCACAGGGTGGTCCCTGCTGAAGCGTTTTCAAATACAGAGGCCGACTCGACTGCCAAGAATCATGACTGCATGGCCTCAAGTCCCGGCTACATCTGTTCTTGTCTAAGAAGACTTGAAGTCTTCAAAAAGACCAGGGCTTCTTCTGAACTCGTTTGCAGAATCAAAGATGATTTCTCAATTCTAGGGGTTCTCTGGGGCTTTTCCATCCCTCTCAGATGCAGGGGTGTGTGGGCGGTGGGGTCATGACCAGGCAGCACCAGTGGGTTGGGGCTTGGGGTCATGGGGTGGGGAGGCAGGAGCCCCACGCCAAGCTGGACCCGGGGTGGAGTGGGGGCCGGCGGGTGTCTGGGCTGGGGAAGCCTTGGGGGTCAACGGACCAGCCTCGGATTGAGGTCCTGTGAGGGATGGCCTTGGAACAAGCAGTCAGGCACAGCAGGGAGGAGGCAGGCCGGGCTGGAGCTAGAGCTTGCAGTCTGTGTCCAGTGGGAGGGATGGGCAGAAGCCAGCCTCGAGACAGAAACAGCAACCAGAAGTGCCCCAGGTGGCAAGTGGGTGTCTAGAAATGCTGAACACCTCATCTGGCCATCGTAGGCAGTCCCGACCCTTCCTAGGACCTGGTTGTGGAGATCTGCTCTCATTGCAAGCCCATGTCACCGGGAGGCAGAGCCTCACCATCGGGTGGCCTTGGGCCTGCTGTGTGTGTGTCATCAGGAAGCGAGCCTCACTGTTGGGTGGTCCTGAGCTCTGTGGGCAGTCTTGGGCCTGCTATCTGTGTGTCACTGGGAAGTGAGCCTCACCATTGGGTGGTCCTAGGCCCCACAGGCTGTCCTAGGCCTGGGCCTGCTCTCTGTGTGTCATCAGGAAGTGAGCCTCACTGTTGGGTGGTCTGGGCTCTGCGGGCTGTCCTGACCTGCTGTCTGTGTGTCATTGGGAAGTGAGCCTGTTGAGTGGTCCTGGACCCTGCTGGCTGCCCTTGGCCTTCTGTCTGTGTGTCACTGGGAAGCGAGTCTCACTGTTGGGTGTCCCCGAACCCTGCGGGCTGTGTGTCCTTGGGAAACAGAGCTTCCTGTCTGGGGGTCCAGGGACTGCCCTCTGGTGTTGAGCCTGCAGTGCTGGCTGCCTGTAGGAGGGGCCCATGGCCTCACAGCCAGGGTGACAGCGGGCCCTGCTCTCCATCTGTGAACTCAAAGGGCCAATCCTAGTGACTCTGGAGTGTCCAGACGCCCACTCCACCAGGTGGTCAGTCCTTGCTCCGGTGTTGGAGTGAGCAGTCCTAGCGCCTTTTCTCCAGGCTGGGGATTTGTTGGCGGCAGGACATGCCCAGGTGGAGGCAGGGAGGGGTGAGAGGAGGAGGGAAGAGGAGGTGGG